>NW_015554147.1:391818-409998 GCF_001515605.1 Sinocyclocheilus anshuiensis
GGAATGTTTCTTGATCATCCATATGTTTCATGATCATTTAAAATTAAGAGTTTATTCTTTACAGAGGATTGTATCATTCAGTGTGATATTTATATAATGATTAAAGTCATACTGTAGTGGTTTCGAAATCAAGGTGAAGCACAAATCAATGCTTTTCAGAGTAATAACAATGAGTCTGGTAACAGGGACATCTGTAAGAGTATGTGAACTCAGTCCCTCTTGATGGCTTTAATATGATGTGTGTCAGAAATAGTAAATTCCCATAATTCTCAGTTCTCATAGAGGCCTAAATGACACATAACAGTTGGTCTCTCATCATGAACAATGCTGCTGGCAGTTCAAGGAGTCAATCACTGTGATTCAGTTCTCAATGGATGGGCAGTCTGTGAAAACAGATAAAGGCACGATGTAATAAAGCATAATTTCTGTCCCTAGGGATGAGTTTGTGATAATTCATTTTATGTTGACACAGCGGTATATAATCAATGCAAGTCTATTTCCTTGATTCTAAATGTGTTCCTGTGTATGATAATAATGTGGCACTATTTGATTTTTGAGAGCAGTTTGGCCCATAAGTGTGCTGGTATTGACTTCTGACAACAAGAGCTGAAGTGATATTAAAGGCTGTGCTGCAATAATTTAACTTCCTTGCACTAGCAGAGAGAAAGTTACAGTGACAGGGCAATGACAGGGTTGATTATAAGCCAAAGACAACAATACGAATCGGCTTAGGGTTCTCTTGAAGAGATTTTACAGCACCTGAAATTTGCTGCATCTCAGCAACTAAGTGATTTACTTATACATTTTTAAAATATTTGCATCTATCCATCCATCCATCCATATGTCTGCCTGCCTGTCTGTCTATGCATCCATCCATCAGACAGATGGACGGACGAATATAGATAGACAGATAAACAAACAATCAAACGTTTAGATAGACTGACAGACAGACAGATTAATGGACGGACAGACGGACAGAAAGACAGAGAGATAGACTGACAGACAGATAGATAGACAAATAGACAGACAGATACATGAATGGACAGATAGACAGACAAATAGACAGATGAACAGATAGACATACAGATATATGGACAGACGGATGGATAGACAGACAGACAGATAGATAGACAGACAAATAGACAGACAGATACATGGATGGACGGATGGACAGATAGACAAATGGATGAACAGTTAGAAAGATACATGGACAGATGGATGGATAGACAGACAGATAGATGGGCGAACAGATAGATAGATAGACAGACAGACTAACTGACAGTCAGGCAGATAGACAGATGGACAGACACAGACAGACAGACTGACTGACTGACTGACTGACTGATTGATTGATTGATTGATTGATTGATTGATTGATTGGTTTTGGTCTGAGTCTGAATGTAGAGAGCCTCATATTAGTATTAGCTAATTTAGTCTGGGTCTGGTCTGATGAAGGAGACACATCATAATAAGATCCTAAATGTAATTTCCGCACCAACAGTAATTCTGAATTTGAGAGGAGACAAAGACCAGCAAATAATTGGCTCCTCCATAACAGATTGCGTTTCCCCTGTTGCACAATTAGAAGTGTCATTAGCATTCAAATTACCAAATAAGATTGTGATCAACAGAGATCAATGAAGGTGCCGGAGACTGGCCTCACTTCACATCCTGCCCATGGAGATCTGGACCTGAAGTCCTAAAGAAACACAAGATAAACAGTGACAGGCCAGGTTGCAGCTCTGATTGTTAAAAAAAAAAGACATCATATTTAAACCTTCTCTTCTTCTCTACGGATTTAGACGGTATCTCTCGACTGATTCCAGAGAGTATTTTTCCTTTTTTTCTGTCTCTCCCCCTTCTTAACTCTTTCTCATAGATTACTCTTTTCAGAGCAGGGATTAGCTATGTTTTTCTCTGTCAAATCCCTGTCAAATCTCACCTCTTAAGCTGCCCTGAGCCTTTCGTGGCCGACAGACCAAGAAGAAGGGCAGGTCATGAAGGTGGCCAGACATCCTCATGAAAACCTACACTCTTATGTTTCCTGCCAACAATGGCTACATCACCGTTCATGTGGGTTTAAGTATTTTGGATGCACCAGTCAACCTATAGGCCTGTTCACATTTCACATTCACATTTGCATTAGACACAGTCTAAGGATTTGTAGTTGTTAACCTCCAAGAACTTGCCTAACATCAAACATGATGATGATTCAAATATGATATTTAATATATATATATATATATATATATATATATATATATTAAACAAGGTTGATGAATGCCGACAATAACTCTTAACAAATAAAATGAAATAAAAAATAATAAAAATGAAATTAACTCCATAAAAAGGAAAAGAACAGTTAACAAATTAGTTGGTTTGCCATCACCTAAAAGCAAAATCATTACAGGATTTATGACACTTTGATGTAATTAAGTCACAGATAACAAACATACACACACACATACACACACACATTGATTTTCATTGACCTTGGTTAATATATATATATATATATATATATATATATATATTAACCAAGGTCAATGAAAATCAATGTGTGTGTGTATGTGTGTGTGTATGTTTGTTATCTGTGACTTAATTACATCAAAGTGTCATAAATCCTGTAATGATTTTGCTTTTAGGTGATGGCAAACCAACTAATTTGTTAACTGTTCTTTTCCTTTTTATGGAGTTAATTTCATTTTTATTATTTTTTATTTCATTTTATTTGTTAAGAGTTATTGTCGGCATTCATCAAATATAAGATTGTTAGAGTATGGTGTGCCATTTAAACCAATGCAGTTGAAATGCAACAGACCTGATTTCACTGGGCAGTTATTTTTCAATTGCTGTTTCTGGGACCTTTCTTTCCTGGTGTATTTTAGTAGCCAAATCAATCGCTCTGCGCTGTGATTCATACCTGGTACACATTTGAATTAAAGCACTATTCTGCATCTCTGCTTGATGCCCAATAAGGGAAAAAAGGTAAACTAAGTCTAATTGGATCAATAATTACATCAATTTTCTCAATGGAGCAAGTGCATGGAATTCAAAATGGGATCAAAGAGGGAGTGATATTTTTATATGAAAAAGAAGCTGGAAAGGAGAGTTTCTGAATTATTTAGCTGCCTTTCATTATTTTGTCCCTTTGAAGAAAGATAATGGTGCATCTGGAAGTGACGCTGTCTGTCAAGGCTTATCCCACTGCATGCAAGTCTCTGTTTCTCTCTTACACACACACACAAACATTCCCTCTAGCTGTTCCAAAACCTAGTGAGCTACCTAGACAGCATTTTAAATGAACAGTTGCCTAAAAAATGAAAAATCTGTCATATCCGTATGACTTTTTTCCCCCCTTCTTCTTTTTCTTCTTCTTCTTCTTCTGTGGAACACAAAAGGAGAATTTTTGAAAAATATTCTGGCTATTCCTTTCAAAATAATGAAAGCGAACAAGGACTGGGGTTGTGAAAGCTCCAAAATGACGAAAAAGCACCATGAAAGTACCATAAAAGTGGTCCAGATGATTTATGCACTATATTCCAAGTCTTCCGAAGTCTTGAAATAGACTGAAATTTAAGCCAGTATTCATGTAAAATCTTGTCATCCAATTTGGTCTCCACACACATTATAAATGCGTGCAATTTTTTTTATTTTAGAGTGAACTTTTCTCTTAAGGCTTCCTAGGCACATTAATTAGTTAATTTATATTTCATTTAGGATGACAGCTTTAAACCTGAACAGAAAGTAAAACTTTTTACATTAAAACTTTTTACATTATTTACATTATTAACTGAGTCATATATATATATATATATATATATATATAAAAAAGAGAAAAGTGATGTTTTTGATAAATTAAATAAATAAATAAGAGAAAAGCGAGGCAATGCAGTGCTGGTTTAAAACACTTTATATTCAGTAATATTATTTATTTGACTGCACTGACACTTTTGATTGAGAACAAAACTTGAAAAGAACCGAGCTGAATAAATACAATATTGTCTTCTGTAGGACTGCTTTTTAGCTGATTTGAATTTGTTTCATAATTGCTGAATTTTGCAACATTAATACTGTTACTGAACTGAACTAAGTTAATAATTGAACTGGCTTAAGCGAAATAACGACAGTATTCAGCTCTATTTTGTAGAGCTGCTTATAGCTGAACTGAACTCGCTTCAGAAATTGAGCAACTTTACACCGTTATTGAACTGAATCAACATGAACTGACTTTAGTTGAATAATCTTTTTAGAGCAGCTTTACAGCAGAACTTGCATATCACCAATTCTGTTATTTTCCTGTTCATTACTGTGAAGTTGCTTTGAAACAATCTGTATTGTATAAAGCTCTATATAAGTGAAGGTGACCCGACTTATCACTGCATTAGGAGCAATACAAATGAAAGTGAAAGTGAGTCAAGTATGGTGTCCCATACTCAGAATTTGTGCTCTGCATTTAACCCATCCAAGTAAACACACATATTGCTGCTGTGCCCGGGGAGCAGTTGGGGGTTTGGTGCCTTGCTCAAGGGTCTTACCTCAGTCGTGGTATTGAGGGTGGAAGCACTGGTTATTCACTCCCCCCACCGACAATCCCTGCCGGACCTGGGACTTGAACCTACAACCTTCAGGTTACAAGTCCGACTCTCTAACCATTAGGCCACGACTGCACCAAAGAGCACTGTTCCTGCATTGGCCGGGAATCGGACCCGGGTCTCCTGCATGGCAGGCGAGAATTCTACCACTGAACCACCAATGCCCCCAATATAAAACTATAATAATAAGATCCTATATGTAGAGTGTGCTCACTTTATAGGACTTGAGTCTGTCATGTTTTTTCCGCTATATGGGGTATTACGGTAAGGCATTGCTGCAACATACATATTATTTTTTCCTCTCAGTCGTAATGACGACATGTTATGTCGTTTAAACAACATATTTTTATATTAAAATTTTTAATAACGACATATTACAAATGTTGGTCTGCACTCTTTAAGTCGTTTATTGGAATCAAAGCAGGAGATAAAAAGACAAACGTTTTGACTATCTGCCTTCATCAGTGTGACAATTCTTTATTTCTTTATGATTATATAGGCTAACAAATGACATACATCAGGTGATTATAGTTAATCAATCAATCCACAGACACTTAAACATCAAGAGTTAAATAAAGGGAACAATAGTACATCAGGCAAAAAAATGCTGTTCATAAACACTGTACCCAGAAAGAGAGAGACTTTTTTTTTTTTTTACAGAAAACATGAAAGGTCAAAGTCCTCATTCAAACCTGAAGTTGACATTGTCTTTAAATAAATCATCCAGATTGATTCTCTTTGTAAAAGTTTTTTGTCAATATCTCCACCACAGTGAGATACTTTCACATCTTCAGTATACATTTAAGTTGTTCTATTATCGTGGTTACAATCAATAAAATGTCTGGCGATTGGAGAAGTAACATCATGTCTTCGAATAGATGATTTATGTTCACTTATTCTTAGTGACCTTGATGTCTTTCCAGCATACATCAATGGACAGGAGTACTGAAGTAAATAAATATAATTCTTAGTAGAACATGTTATGCGAGATTTAATCTGATAACACTTTTTTTAGACTCTATAAAGTGAGCACACGCTTTCGACGAGCAGTTTTGAGAACATGAAGGAAAGAGCACGTTCTTTTCGCCTGTTTGGACACTTCAAACTGACTTTGCACTGCCTGTTTGGTTTACCTGTTTACACGTTCATAATGTGCGTTTTGTCTGACTCAAAACCATTTCTGTTATGATAAACACACGTCAAAAACGCGCATTTTTACAGCAAATCACTCATCGAGGACACACATTTTGATACAAAAACGCACGGTTCCGACGTTGGGTTCACGGAAAATGCGTGTCGGAAACATGAGTTTTTTGTATCAAAATGTGCGTTTTTATGGCAAATCACACGTCAAGCATTTTGCTGTCAAATTTTGCTGTCAAATCGCACGCTTTTGACATGTCAGTATACAATCAGATGCCCGACCAGGTGTATATGAATACTCTGGCTTGCCATACGCTTGACTCACGCCTGGCGCTGAAGTGAAGTGGAGCGCGCTTCTGAAACGTCTCCTGTTCTCAGTTGTTCTGCGACTTCTTGTCAAGAGAAAAAGTGACAGAAGCAGCAGTTGTGAGTGGGATGGCCAACCCTAGCCCCGCCCCTGCGTTAATTGCGTTAAATATTTTTAACGCGTTAAACTGAAAAAAATAATCGCCTGCGCTAACGCGCTAATTTTGACACCACTAATATACCGTATTGACCCGAATATAAGACGATGTTTTTTTCTTGGAAATACATCTGAAAAAACGCAGTCGTCTTATATTTAGTGTCAATATATTAGTATATTATATTAGTGTCTTGTATATTGTGTATGTATTATGTATACTATGTATAATGTATATTTGTATAATATATTAGTGTCAATGATTATATATATATAAAAAACCCATTGACTTCAGTAACTGGATGTGCTAAAATGTTAACTTGTTTCTGGGTTTTGGCCTGCAAAAATATGTCATCCATGCAGCACTCTATAGGTTTGGGAATAGATCATTATTTTAGAATTTCTTAAGTAATTAGAGGGCAACTGTTCGGAGCATCTTGGTGAGCCCGTTATTTTACACAGTGTTCAAATTGTATTTTAGCATTGGTGAATGTTTATTTAAGACTTGTAAAACCCAGATACTGACAGCATCTAGATAGAGGAACATGTGTATTAAGACTGCGGGCAGCTGCTGATTGGACGCTGCATTGCTGCAGTACATCTGTCTCCAGCTGTGGCCAGTTGGGAACAGCTTCTGGGGACACAGGTCAGCAATACCCAGTCTGGTCTAATTGCACTGTCTGTCTGTCTAAAATTTAAACAGAAGCAGGCTGGACACACATGAGGTCATTTTTGCTGTTCAGTAGTGATGTTACAGCAGAACATTTGTTGATTCTGTATTAGAAGGTTTTTTTGTTTTGTTTTTCCCCACTGGACACTTAGTGAAAAAACAATAGACCAAACAATAATAAAAGCTTAATTTCTTGCAAATAATTACACACAATTATACTCAACTCTGAAACTTTGCATAATCATTTGTTTAACAGCAGACAGTGAAAGAAAGGTGATATGAGTTGATAACACCTCACAGCGTGGTAGTAAAAGAAACTGCACATTCTAGAAGCTCTGCAGTATTCTCAGATTCTTTTATCACAGCCTGCAAGCAGTGTTTAGACTGGCAGTTACATTACTCATATTTAGAGCAGCTTAGAACAACTTCAGTCATTTGCATGCTTATGTAGATTTGTGATTTGGTAGAATGATGGACTCTTGGCAGCTTTTATGTTAATTATAATGCATCACCATTATCCTGTGTAATTGGTGTCTGTGTGAAAAGTGCGTATGTGTTCCATTTCGTCAACTATTTATCTTTGTGGAGCTCTTTTTTTCATTTTCATCTTTTATTTATGGTTGAGTGTGTCTGTACCAAAGAATTAATACCTGGAGAAAGCATTTTGGTTAGTATCACCATCCATCACAATAAAAGTTGCATGACCCCCATGAAAGAAAGTAATTTGAAATATGTGCCATTTTTGATTATGAGGCATTCACATTTGATTGAATCACCTAATTTATAAAATATTTTGATGTAAAATTCAAAACATTTTACCCAGTGCAATAAAACTGAGCTACTCATTCCATAGCTTTGTGGATCAGTGTAGCAGTACATGACTACACATATTTACGCATTAGTGCTACCTATTAAGTGTTAAGTGTTCAGAAACATAGTCCATCCAATCAGTTAGATAATTAAGAGGAAGTAGATACTGTTCCTAAACACCAATAGAACTAACAATTAGTGTAACATTTAGGAAACCTGGCTGTATGTAGCACCTACAGCTCTGCGGATCCTTCTGAAGGATCCCAGTATTATGTGCTCTGTAGTCCCAGTTAGACACTTGCTAGCAACTGCCTTTTTCAAGACAAGAAAAAGCTTCAAAAAATCACAAGTTGGTATTAATGATGTACTATATGTTGTAGAATAAGCCCATTCAAAAAAACAAACAAAAACAATTGAGTTCAGGACGATGAAATCGGAAGTGCTAAAATGCTAGCTCATTTTCAGGCCTACAAAAATACAACATAACTGGAGCACTCTATTTACATGGGAGTCTTAAAGGCACAGCAACAAAAAAGCAATTTATTTAACTGTATGGGTGAGAGAAAGGGTGGAAAATGGTCATGGGAAAACTAAATTATGACGCCATTGGATGCAAGAAATCTTGACTTATGAGTGAACCTTAGGAAAGCAATATTAAATAATACTTTAAATTATTGTATGACCCCTTTTAAGCAAATTACATCTCTCTCTTTTGAGGCACAGTCCTTTAAAAGTGACTCTGGGTTGAGTGCTTTGCTTTAGGCCACAGTGAGCACAGAAACTCTTTAGTTACTGACTCACATCCTTTTGGTGGTGAAACATACAACCTTTGTATTGGCAGCCCACAGACTGGACTATTAGGCTTTCAACACGCTGTGTGTGCGATTCTGTCCGGGTGAAAGTCAAGAAACCTGTCAAGAACAAGTGGCAAGCCTTTTCCAGCCCAACATCAAAAGAAAAAAAAAAAGTGCAAAGATTAAAGAAAATGTAGGCATGTTTTTAGGCTCATAAAGCTATTATTGTAATGACACTTAAGCACGCAGTCCCTTCTCATTCACATAGCCATAATGTAAAATGTTTAAGAACAGTGAAAATGGAATAAATAAATAAATAAAAATTTTGGATGCATTGTATTATTATGGAAGCCTGTTTCTGCCACTGATAAAAAATATTAAAAAAAAAAAAAACTTTTCATCTCACAATTTATTTATTTTATTCCGTGGCAGAAACAGGCTTCCATATATTACAGTAATGAGAATGCGTATTTAGAAATTTGCAAAATAATGTTATATTGAAAAAAAAGCCTTAATAATTTAAAAATTTGCTTGATTTTTCTATATGCAAAATCATTTTATTTTTTTCAATTCTGACTATGTATGTGTGTTTATCTCCAGTGAGAGTTTATACAGGCCATGTGTGTTGTCAGTGTGCCAGTGCCATGCCTCTGTTCTGGTGTGATACAAGGTGATGTGAAGTGGAAGTGATATCTATAACAGAGGAATTGGAGAGAGGCACTCATGCGCAAAGCAGCCCTGACTTTACAGAGCCCGTTTGGCCTCGTAGAAAAGGTCATGCAACTCAACATGAGGTAGTGTGTTTGCCTCTAGGAATGTACATGTTTTAGTGCATTTGTGTAAAATGTGGAAGAGTTATACTGCCTGTCTTTCCCTTTCTCTATTTTTGACACACATACACACACGTCTGGTTTGCTATCCTTGTGGGGACTCTCCATAGGCGTAATGGTTTTTCTACTGTACAGACCGTATATTCTATTGCCCTACACCAACCCTACACCTAAACCTACCCCTTACAGGAAACTTTGTGCATTTGTAGATTTAAAAAAAAACTTAATTCTGTGTGATTTATTAGCTTGTTTACCCTGGGGACCTCAATTTAGGTCCCCACCATGACACGAGTCCCCATGAGTCTGTGTGTATTCAGGTTTAAGTCCCCACCAGAATAGAAAAACAGGTACACACACACACAGAGAGAGAGAGAGACCATGCTTCATTATCTATCAGCACAGACATCTTGTCAGAATAAGCGGGATGATGTCTGACTGCTAAACATGTTTGAGGAAAGAGCTTTCCTCTTTCTGGAAATTATATGGCAACTCCTGCACAGCTCACCTGTCAGAGAGAATTATTTGGGTCTCCTTCAAGCAATGCAAATAACGACACCCAAAAACTTATTAGAGCAGCGTCTGTGTATGTATGCGTGTGCACAGATGTGCGTTTGTGTATGCACCCACATTCTTGTAGCATCTTGCGTGGGAGCATGCGCTTACGTGCATGAGCTTGTGTGTACGTGTGTGTGGCAGTTTGACATCTGCTTTTGAGTTTTGTCTGAGTTCTCCTCTGGGAACTGGCTTTTATTTGAATTTTCAGGCTTTATGAATGAAATTACAGTGCAGAAAATTGGAGAGTTTATGACTCAGCAGATGTTGTTCTACACTTTTTGCTAAACTCAGTGACTTGTGACTTATTTGAAGTAAAATTGAATATCGGGTGTTTGCATGAACTCTCCAGAACCACATCAGGTGTGTGCCGAGGCCCAGGTGTGCTGAAGGGTTGAGAGAGGTCATGGTTTGGGTTAGACAGCGGGTGATTTAATGCTCTCTGCAGTGTAACCACTGCACAGCTGTAACGGTAACACTTTAGATCAGGGAACACATATTCACTATTAACTAAGATTTTTCTCAATAAAATCTAATTTGCTGCTTATTGATAGTAAGGTAGCTGTAGTAGTAATGTTTAGGTATTGAGTAGGTATCTCATTACTAGGGATGCACCGATACCACTTTTTCCAGTACTCGCCCGATACCGATACTTTTGTTTACTTTATTTAGCTATCCTCACTTACATAAATAAACTCCTGCACCCACTAGTAAAAATAGTATATATATATCTGGTCTCTGAATAATTTTTGGTTTGACTGTATATTTACTTATTATTAGTTAATGCATTAATTATCATTAATTTACAATGAGCAATACATTTGCTGCTGTGTTTATTAGTATTGGTGAACGTTAGTTATTAAATAAATAAATAACTGTTCATTATTAGTTCATGTTAGCTTAGGTCCATTAAAAATATGATAACTTTTGACTTTAATAATTCTTTAGTAAATGCTGACATTAAAATTAACTAAGATTAATAATTGTTTTAGAATCGTTTGTCATGTTAACTAATAACTGGGTTGTTACATGAATTTCAGCACAAAACCATTCAACAGTTCAGTGCATAATTTGTTTCAACATGCAAATATTGATATTTTCTTGTTGGCCATGATACGTTCCAGAATATGTATTATTTACGTATATTATTCCATCAAAGGGAATCAACTTCTCTTCAATAGCTTTTTTCAGTTCAACAGAGATAATAATTAATTCACCTCTTCGCTCTCAGTATTGGGGAAAGTTACTTTTAAAAGTAATGCATTACAATATTGTGTTACTCCCTAAAAAAGTAACTAATTGCGTTACTTAGTTACTTTTTATGGAAAGTAATGTGTTATGTTACTTTTGCGTTTTTTTCTCAACTTGGATGTGGAATTCAGCAATTAAAAAAATTAAACACGTAATGTATATCTAAAGTCATTTTTGCTTATTAGTATGTTTGAATTGGATCATTGGAGCATCAGCTGCAAAGACATTGGTTAATAACGTAGGAATAAATACATAAAGGATATTTGTGTTGACATTTAATTATTCCAGGTTTGCATCATATTCTGAGTGTGCATTTCTGTTTTCATTCATTTTGAGGAATACGGAATCTCTTTTTGTGCAAGTGAGATGAGTAAATTCAAGTTCACATTTAGACTAGAACTACAGTAACCGTCATGTTTACACAGCACACACAACACCTCTGCACTTACTCCCGATTTCTCTCAAATGGGGGGAACTGTCATTACTAATTTGAAAAATTTGATATTTTCTTGTTAGTAACTCATGTTACTTGTAATGCATTATCCCAACAGTCACTCGCTAATAGTGATGGAACATCAGATTCATTTTTGCAAGCCAGTTCTTTCAGATGGTTTGTTTCAATGAATCAGTTAAAAAAATGTGTGTGTATTAGGGGTGTAACGGTACACAGAAGTCACGGTTCAGTACGCACCTCGGTTTTGGGGTCACGGGACGGGTTCGGGACGAATACATGTACCGTTATAGTGTGTATGGTATGTTAAGCTGAAATATTTAAATAAAGCCATATATGTAAACACTGCTGATTATTACCTTTCATTCACTGAAGTCAGTGAGGTTTGTTGTCACTGTTTCGTTCAGTGATCCTGCATGTCAAATAGCATGCGACTGACAAATATTGATTAGCCTACATCTTGGACAAGTTACCTAAAAGTTTTGCACCTAAAACATACATTACAGACATTGTTCTAGATGTCTAAATGTCTTTGGAGGAAGTCGTGGCCTAATGGTTAGAGAGTCGGACTCATAACCCAAAGGTTGTGGGTTCGAGTCTCGTACCGGCAGGGATTGTAGGTGGGGGGAGTGAATGTACAGCGCTCTCTCCCACCTTCAATACCACAACTGAGGTGCCCTTGAGCAAGGCACCGAACCCCCAACTGCTCCCCGGGCACCGCAGCATAAATGGCTGCCTACTGCTCCGGGTGTGTGTTCACGGTTTGTGTGTGTTCACTGCTGTGTGTGTGCACTTTGGATGGGTAAATGCAGAGCACTAATTCCGAGTATGGGTCACCATACTTGGCCACATGTCACGTCAAAAAATAAAGCATATACAAATAAATCAGTCTTATAAACTCCATGATTTCGCTTAAAGAGTGAGATATCTTGGTATGTTGTTTATGATGGACCATTTTGAGCAGACAACATGAAGATAAACCCTGATGGAAAAACAGCTGAAACCAGCCTAATGTGGTTTTAGCTTGTCTTCAAGCCTGCTCATAGATGGTTTGCAGGCTGGTTTTAGAATGTTTTTGTTTTGTTTTGTTTTTCAGCAGGGAATAGAAGCTGATAATAATCAATAAACACTAAGGACCTTTAAAAGGATGTACAGTAAGCCTTAATTTCATGTAGTCACAGGTGATTAGGGGAACATATTCCTCCAATCTAACAAAAAAACAAAAAAAAGTGAGGTATCGAGTTGATTCCACAAATTTTGGAATTGAACAGCACTAGTTAATGGTACAACCAAAATAAGTAGTTAAGAGTTATTTACAAGCCAAGTTGACCCGATGCTAGTTATTTATGACCTAGTGTGAACTTTACATCTCAATATATACTACATCTGCAAATTATAGTAAACTTCATGAGGCGTGGTATTACATTTTTACATTTTTATGGCATTTTTGTCCCCTGTTGTCTCCCGGTTTGATGGCGACTCTGAATTTAAGTAACGAATGGATGGTGCATCTCTGCCCTACTGTGACTCACATCATGGATCAGACCCATGTGCGTTTGCTGTCTGTCAGACGCTTTAAGGGACTGATGGGAACATTGGTGGGCTATAATTCGAACCCCACTTGTCCTAACGCTCTCATTCTTTCCTCTCCAATTTGCCCATTACAATCCAGTTTCATTATCTCGCTCTCTCCGTGGCTAGTGAGAACCATTGAAAGGGCACAGCTGAAATGGCACTGGCTACAACAAAGGCAGTGTAAGGAGATGCCTATCAAACCTCCGGCAGGTGGGAGAGGCAGACGTGGGCACGACTCCTCATTACGTGTGCTCACACAAGGCTTAAGCCACGGCCACATGAAAGCTCTCTCTGGGTACCGGGTGTCAGTCTGTTTTCTTTTTCTTCCAACAGGACTGACCTCCCCCCTGCTCATAAGCCGGCCCCTCCGCCACCCAAGAAAAAGAGCAGCGACATGAAAGGCGGCCTGACGTCTGACGAGATCCAGGTAGGGCGTCTTCCTCTTTTCCGCACACGACATGCCTCAGGAAACACTTACACCACCACCCATGATCTTCAGTCTGCCTCTGAATCATTACTTTCACATTTCTTAACTTCATAAATGTGCACTTTTTGAGTTAAAGTAAGGGATTTTTTAGACTTAAACCTTTTGTTTTGTGATCTAGGTGCTTGTAATGAAGTAAGGCCTCAGTTAGAAACACCCAACCATGTCCTTTATTTTACTGCACTTCCTGTAATTACTTCTACTTTATTATGAAATTATTTATACTATAAATTGATTTCTGCATACATAATTTACAATATACTGATATTTTACAAATATTTAAAGATGTATTACTCACATATTTACTATGTACATAGACACATTTTATGCATAAGTCTTTTACTTTTAAAGTAATGTGAATTTACATTCTGCAAAACATAATTTATGCAAGACATAATAATTATCAATTATCATTTAATTGATCAAATGAGGTTAAATGTGGCGTCTGTTTAACTTCGCCCACATGCATGTCAACCAAAGTAAAAGGAGTACAATAAATACGAGTACAAAAAAAGGCATACAATAAATGTGTGCATTAAAGTAACCATTGTTGGATGAAAATGTTAGCTTTATACACTTCTATTCAAACATTTGAGCATTGTAAAATTTTTTTATATATATATTTTTGAAAAAAGTCATATACTCACTGAGGCTACGTTTATTTGATTAAAAATACGGTAAATATTATTACAATTAGAATGTTTTCTGTTTTGATATATTTTAAAAATGTATTTTTTTCCTGTGATGCAAATCTGAATTTTCAGCATCATTACTCCAGTTTTCAGTGTCACATGATCCTTCAGAAATCATTTTAATATGTGGTGCTCAAGAAATATTTCTTCTTATTATTAATGTTGAAAACAGTTGTGCTGCTTAGTAATTTTGTGGAAACTGTGATATATTTTTTTTCAGAATTTTTCGATAAATTTATTTGACATAGTTGCAACATTAGAAATGTTTTACTGTCAATAATGATCAATTTAAAGGGATAGTTCATCAAAAAAAGGAGAAAATTCTCTTATCATTTACTCACCCTCATGTCATTCGAAACCTGTATGAATTTCATTCTTTTGCTGAACACAAATAAGATATTTTGAAGAATGTGAGTAACCAAACTTTTGACGGTAGCCATTGACTTCCATTGTATTTTTTTTGTTTGTTTTTGAGTGAACTATCCCCTTAAAGCATCCTTGCTGAATAAAAGTATTAATATCTTTATTATCTTTATATATATTATTATTTAGATTTACTATCTAAAAAACGTCTCAGGTTACTTATGTAACCATGGTTCCCTTTCAGTCAGTCACGTTCGACATTACGTCAGTCGTGACTGACGAATTGGGATCTCGCCCGAGAGCCCAATCACCTTCGAGTGTTAACTAAACAAGCCAATTACAGTTGGCGTGCGTGTTTCGACATGCGCACCCCGCCCCGCAGCGCGGGTATTAAAGGAGAGCGCGTGCAAACGCACATCAGCTTTTTCGCTTCGGAGCCGAGCCTTCTAGCAAGACTGAATCTCCACGAGTGTCTACGAGACAGCCTCTGGCGTTGGTGTTACGGCGCGTCAGCGGGGGTTGCCATCCAGTGCTGCTTCTCTTCGGCGTGCTGCAGCTTCCCATTCTGGGGAAAGGCTGTCTCCAAACAGAGACTTGCCCACTGGTTAGTGAAGGCTATAGTCTTGGCATACCAGGACCGACGTTTACCATGCCCCCTCGGAGTGAGAGCACACTCTACGAGAGGAGTGGCATCTTCTTGGGCATTGGCGCGGGGCGCCTCGATAGCAGACATCTGTAGAGTGGTGTTTTTTCAATGTATGCTTCAGACACGGGTCACGACGAGGCGTTCCCCATAGCGACCCCTAGAGGATGCAGTTCGAAGTTCCCATGAAAGGGAAACACCTTACTGATGCCAAAATGTAGCTGTGCTTTAAAAGGTAAAATGCTGTTATTGCATTCAGTACAAATCTACTAACACCAGCCGCAGGTCAATTGGTTTCTCCTGATCCACCACTTCTGATGATAATCTAAAGAAACCACAATCTTTTGTAAATGCAGTGTTTCTACACCGCGCATCCGTTTTGGTCATTTTTAGCTCCATTTTAATGAAGCGTTAATTTAAAACAGCTTATTTCCAATTCCGCCTGAGGAACCAAAATGTGCCATTTAATCTCTTCAACAGCTTCTGAAAAACTGTTGATTTAATCACCTTCAACAAAATCGAAAAACAGAGTAGTCGCTTATACGACTGCACCAAGGGAGAAAGTATGGTGAAAAATCAGATATCACTCTAAGAATATTGTTGTGCAAACGCCCCAGCAAAAGCAGTGAGCATGTTGAAGCGACTGTGAATCTATGATGGATCCTGCTAGATGAACTTGAACGAATGATGGCCATTATGCCAAGATGATCTCATGCTGTCATACAGTCCAAAGGCTATGCGAGATACAAGTAAGGAGTCCAGGGCAGCTATTTAACATTTTCCAGTTTGTAGTAATGAATTCCATCTAGTTTCCTATATTTCTTGTATTTTAGCTAAATCTTGTGATGATCTGTCACTTATATCACTATTTTCTTTTCCACATTTGTAGTCTAAGTCAGAATGTGTTCCAAATAAACACACCTATGCTCCTACAGTCTTGATTTTGAACATTTAACAAGTAGCTTAGCTCATTCTTTTTCTGTAATTTTGCTGTGCAGGATGTTTGTCAATTATGTAAATTATGTTAATTAACACCACACAAATCCGCTTTAATTTGTGAGATTACGCTATGTTGACATTTCTCAGTCCATGTGAGGTTTCGTGCAGATGTCCGATACTGTAATTGGCATTCATGACACACCAGCATTCACATTTGCATTTGTCTTCTGCTACGTACTCGGAATGAGGTACGTTGTCCTTGGTGGACAATGCTAATTTCGAAGGAAGCCGCGCAAAATCAACTTCCCTAAATCGATAGCGTCTTTCGAAGGTCACCGTGGTTCTACTAAATCTTTCTGAGCGCATCTGGAAACTGAATTTCCCTCATGCCTTCGGAGACATTTGGCTCTAGCAGTGCCGATTTGAAAGCAAAGAATCCGCGAGGGGCACAGAATTGTAAAAACCTGACAGTAAACATGATCAGGCTGTGATTGTGTCTCCCGGACCTTATAGCACACAGGAAAGATAGTGAGATCACAGGCGAGTTGCTTTTATAAACTGCAGGTGTCTTGCCTTCCTCTTTCTTCCCATTCAAATATCAACTGCGTTTGAGTTTGTTTATGTGTTTGTTGTGTTGAAGGAGTCATTGAATTTTTTGAGCCATGCCAACTCGGATGTCTGACCTGCGTGAATCTGTGAGTGTACGTTTCATCTGGTGCCCAGCTCAGATCCCATAAATGTTTGTTTCATGAAAGTTTCAATAAGATCAGGCCTTCCGTGGTGGATGGCTAGTGTGCCGGTGAAGGGAAGACCTGTTGTTGGTATAAACAAAGGACAGTTGCCCTCACAGTTGGTGTTGCTAGGAAACTGCTTAGAACAGACTTCTATAGAAAGTTGAGTGTGCACGTACATACATACCACTGTACTAAACCACTTTCTTTGTTATCATCACCCCTATGTGTGCTTCAATTACACCGCAGACACATTATGAATGAATCTCATGTAAGCCCACGTGTGTCCTTGAACTTCAAAAATGCTTCAGAGACATTCAAATGGGCTGCTTTGTAGTCAACATGAAATCAAAATAGACCCAGTATATGTTGTAATACACATCCTTGATGCCTGTCTCACAAAGCAGATTTAAATGGTTGGATTGGTGGACTTTTTATGTATGTATGTATTTGTTTGTTTGTTTGTTTATTATAGTAACTTGGCTTCTGGGAAGGTTGCAGGGTTTTTTTTTTTTTTTCTCGTTTTTTTTTTCTGGGTTAAAGATTGCAAACATATTCTAGACCAATCAGCTGTGAGAAAAATATAAAATAAATAAATACATAAATAACATGTCTTTGATGCAATAGAGTCACACCCCCATCTCTCTCTCTACAAATCACAGTGTGATTCACAGGGGGAAAGAATATTGCGATGACAAAATTGCCTAATGTGTAAATATATATTTTTATAATATTGTTACTGATATATTATTGTATATTACAAAATGTGCTTACATTTTAAGCTGCATATTACAAATTCATTGCAAGTTACATACTTGTATGAGCAATTATATTGACACATATATTGTTATTAATCCTTAGTATTGTCAATTAATAAAAAGCTTTTAATTTCAATTAAGATAAATATAATATACACTACTGTGCAAAAGACAGTGACATTATGAAATATTATTGCAATTTAAAATAAATGTTTTCAGTTTTAATATATTTTGAATTTATTCCTGCGAATTTTCAGCATCATTACTCCAGTCTTCAGTGTCACGTGATCCTGTTAATATAAGAAATTGGTGCTAAAGAAATATTTATTTTTATTATCAATGTTGAACACGGTCATGCTGGTTATTTTGTTTTGTTTTGTTTTATTTTATTTTATTTTATTTTATTTTATTTTATTTTATTGTATTTATTTATTTATTT
>NW_015554147.1:411962-434027 GCF_001515605.1 Sinocyclocheilus anshuiensis
TTTTATTTTATTTTATTTTATTTTATTTTATTTTATTTTATTTTATTTTATTTTATTTTATTTTATTTTATTTTATTTTATTTTATTTTATTTTATTTTATTTTATTTTATTTTATTTTATTTTATTTTATTTTATTTTATTTTATTTTATTTTATTTTATTTTATTTTATTTTATTTTATTTTATTTTATTTTATTTTATTTTATTTTATTTTATTTTATTTTATTTTATTTTATTTTATTTTATTTTATTTTATTTTATTTTATTTTATTTTATTTTATTTTATTTTATTTTATTTTATTTTATTTTATTTTATTTTATTTTATTTTATTGTATTTATTTATTTATTTATTTATTTATTTATTTATTTATTTGTTTATTTGTTTTTTATCTGTTTGTTTGTTTGTTTGTTTATCCTCAGGACTTATTGGTAAATAGAAAGATCAAAGAACAGCATTCATTTGAAAAATAATCAATATAAATATATCTGCATAAATGCATCCTTGACTAAAAAATTCAACAACGACACTAATAATACTACTACTAATAATAATACTAATACTACTACTACTACTACTAATAATAATAATAATAATGATTCCAAACATTTGAATGGTAGTGTGTAAAATAAAATAAAAGCTTTATAATTGATAAATAAAAAGCTTTAAAAATGATAAAGCTTACTTTTCTTTCTTTTTTTTTCCACATACACTCTTAAAAATAAAGGTGCTTCACGATGCCATATGAAGAACCTTTTGAAGCACCTTTATTTTTAAGAGTGTAGGCTGTTTGTTGTAAGTGTCATATGCACATGCTGCAGGGTTCAACATAAACTCAGTATCAAACCCTGAGTTGACAGCGAATGTTATTATCGTGAGACTGCCGCACTCAATCTAAACTGGATTTTAATTGGTTTTGTCAACTTTAAACCAACAATTTAACTCACTTTGTTTTACAGGCCTGGTTTATCGCTGCACGTTATTCCATATAGAAAAATAATGTTTGTCTTTCTCCGACCTCTGAAATGACTTTTGTTTTTGACTGACAGCACAAGTCCCTTTTTCCTTTCACAGCTTCTCCCCTCTAATCACCTGGCTTAATTCTAGCATGTAACAAACACATTTCATATTCCATTCAGCTCTCGATAAATCATGTCCTGCCCTAAATGTTTTTGTTGTCATTGAATATCTTATTGCACTTGGATACACCTTACATTATTCAAGTAAAATAACTTGGAAACTGCATCTTGCGATGAAATGACCAGCCGTTTGCTGTAATGTGGTTATTATAATTGTATATGTCTGCCAACACAACCTCCTTTTTACATGTATGCATTTATACATTTGCTTTTATACAAAGTGACTTAGAAAAGACGAACAAGAGCAATTTGTCAACGAGCCAATAATATTGGTATGGTTTAATGCCAGGTTTATTAAACAACTAGATGAGTTCCAATGGGAAATTCGTCAACACGGGAAAGAAAAATCCAACTTAATTTGATCTTTGAACGTGACTGTGCTTTATTAGGCAATATAACACACACATGACCCTGAATAATTATGCAATAAGTCTCTTGTACAGTTAAATTTAGCTCAAAAGAAGAAAACTGTTACAGAATCACCCAAAGCTGACCCAGAGGATATTGCACCTGCACCAATACGATAAGCAGCATGTACATGAAAGGCCACTATAAGCCTGACTGACACCATCCCCGTGTTACTTTTAGGTAATGAGGGAACCTGCGAGAGCCTCCGTAGCGTTTTCCTTCCTCCCCATTCCTCTCAGCAAGGCCCCAGGGAAGAGATAACAAGAAACAAAACAGTTGGCTGCCGTAACAAAGAGGCAGCAAAGCCTTTTATACTTCCTTTAAATTGAATTTTTTCCACTGTCTCAGAAATCTTCCTTAAAGCTAAAGTCCTCTTTACAGTGAATAGATATCCCTCATAAATGTGACATAGGCAGGCGGTGATTGTTTGGAATCTTTACTCAATGGCCATCGTTGCTGGAGGATTATCCCACATTTAGGCATTTCAATTTAGTCACATCAAACCACTAAAACAGCCCTCCAAGACAAACAACCACCCGGCTGCACATGTAAGCGGCTCCGTCTTTTTTAACATTTTTATTGTCTTCTCTCGTCTTTGATTTGTAAGAAAATATGAAAAGGCTGGCTGCTATCGCTTGATTGTTCTCGCTTTTCTTTCGTTCGATGACAGTCGCAATTTCAAGCAGCTCCAGATGTTTTATTTAGGTTTGGAAAAGAATAAGGGTTGAGAAACTATCCCATCCCAAACTTCGAAACACATTGTGCTTGTTGCCAGTGAAGCGGGAAGGGCTTCATAAGAAGCACACTGTAAGCCTAATGAAAATTGCTCTGAAAACAATGAGGCCAAGGCCTTCGCTGAGCTTGTTGGATGGGCTCGGGCATCGTTTTTCCGTCTAGCAGTTAGTTGGAAGTGGTTTTGCACACCCCATTAAACATGACGGAATGAAAGCACTCTTCTGCTGTGTTCATTTTCATAGGCAAGAGAGCGTATGTTGTGTCTACAGCAGTTGTGGTGTTCTGTTGTGCTGTGGGCGAAAAATAAGCCCGTCGTTATTTTTGCCTCCCTACGCATATCCCTGCTTAACTCATTTTCGTGTTTTTGCATCCTCAAGTCTATGGTTTCTTTCCCTCTGTACACGTTTCCATGCATGTTTGAGACACTTTCTGTCAGAGCTCTTTTATCCCCAGTTTTCTTTTGCATGTGATATGAATAGATCAGCAGGTGGCAAACAACCCTTTGAATAAAGCTCATCAGTTTCAGAGATACAGACTGCTGTTATAAATGGCTTTGTGAATTCACAGGCGTACATGTGCAACATTAACAGCCTGTAGAGCTAATTATCTTTGATGCAATGGAAGTAGCTTATTCAAAAGTGGCATTAGCAGTTCTAGTTTAAATATTTATTTAAAAAGGACAAAGAAGAAGAAGAAGAAAAAGACAAAAAAGAGAGTGAAAAAAAAAAACTCCTCATGGCTGTAAAAAGGGTCAATAAAATGTTTGTTTGGTTTTCTGTTTGCTTCAAATAAACTGGGAAACAAGGGTAAAAAAAAAAAAGAACTGTGATCAAACTGCAATTCAGAGCTTCTTATTTTGATTTTGATTTTGTTGCCGTGGTTCAAAAACCAATAAAACAAACCTTTGGCTTATATGTCCAGAACCAGCATTCCAGAGAGACATCCACCTATTTATATCATTAATCTCAGATACAAGGAACATAAAACAGCCACAAACAAGTGGCTAAATCCAAGAGAATAACAACATATACATTACATTTTGAATGGTATTTTCTGTTATCTGATTTGTCATGGGTCATATTTTTATCCAGTAAGGAAAAATGTATTGCTCAAAGTTTGCTATTCCTAAGCTCAGGAGACTTAGTTTCGATTCTCATACATCTCTCATATTAGTATCAACAGCAATTACGCATCAATATTTCTCCAAAAATTCCTTAAGTAGACACAAATGAGACATGATAAATATTTGAGACAAAAAGAGTAAAAACTGAGAATGTGGTGAAAGAAACATAGACTATCTCTTTATCTCCTTGCTGCAGTCTCTATCAAGACTCCATATAGGAATATTTTATTGCTCAGTGGTTGCTCTTTCTAAACTCAGGAGACTTAGTTGTGATTCTCATGTATTTCTCATTTTAGTGTTAATAGTGTCTCAGATGTTTCTCCTAAAATTTCTTAGGAGAAATAAAAGTAGACACAAATGAGACATGAGAAAGGAGCAAAGGAGTCCAGAATGAGAATGGACTGTGAAAAACATGCAAGATCTCTTTATTGGCTGGCTGAAATCTCTTTCAAGACTCCATTATAAAAAAATGTTTTATTGCTCAGAGGTTGCTCTTTCTTTTTTTCTCGATTACATTTGGGTTTTTTACCTTTAATAGTCAGGACAGCAGGAGTAGAGACAATGAGAGAGGTGAGAAGAGAACATGAGCAGCAAAGTACCTTTAACTGGGACTCAAACTCGTGTTGTCTGATGTGCAGTTGTGCCTCGACGTCAATGTGCTGCCCACAAGGATATGGCTCTCACAGAGGTTACCCTCAGGAAACTAAGGGTTGATTCTATTATATGTCTCATGTAGGAAACAGCTTTGTCTTAAAGGGATAGTTCACCCAAAAATGAAAATTCTGTCATTAATTACTTGTCATTCCAAACCCGTAAGATCTTCATTCTTCTTCAGAACAGTAAGAACATCGTTCAAATGGTCCATATGACATCAGTGGTTCAACCGTAATTTTACAAAGCTACGAGAATACTTTTGGTGCGCAAAGAAAACTAAAATAATGACTTTATTTAACAATTCTTCTCCCCCAAGTTACCATCTACCGCCATTATCGAGAGTAACACGATGCATGCACGTGATGCTGCTGACGTAGAACAGGCATGCGTTGTGTTACTCTCGATAATGGCGGTAGATGGTAACTCGGAGGGGGGGAGAATTGTTGAATAAAGTTATTTTTGTTTTGTTTTTGCACACAAAAAGTATTATCATAGCTTCATAAAATTACGGTTGAACCACTGATGTCACATGGACTATTTTGTCGATGTTCTTGGTACCTTTCTGGGCCTTGAACGTTTCAGTTGCGTTGCTGTCTATGGAGGGTCAGAAAGCTCTCAGATTTCATCAAAAATATTTTAATTTGTGTTCTGAAGATGAACAAAGGTCTTACGGGTTTGGAAAGACATGAGGGTGAGTAATTAATGACAGAATTTTAATTTCATGTCTAATTCTTCTAAATTGTTGAGGAGACAAATGTGAGCGTTCCAGCATTTCTAGCTAAGGAGAAAAATCTGAGCACAGTGTGTGATGATGATGATGAGATCTCTTCTAAAACATAAAAGGAGACCATTGTGAGCGTGTTAGCGTTTTTATCTCAAGAGTCAAGTGTGAGAAGCAAGTCTCCATTTGATCTTAAAATATCCTAATTTCTGTCTAGGAGAAATATCGGAGATGTTAAAGAGATCTCACATGTGATTTTTATTTCCTCTGGGGAATGACTAACACTAAGCCAGTCTTTATCTCAAAATAAACCCTGACACATTTTTTTTTCTTTTTCGTAAGGAAAAAGAGAGATTTAGAGTGATACAAGAGACATACTATAATCACTATAAATTGCAGTCAATTATAGCAGTCAAAATGTCAATCTTATTATACAATAATAATTGATTGCAGACCACCATGACTGACCAGTCAGAATTGAATTTCCCAGAGAGCCATGTAATTCAGTGAATGAGAGACTGGATTGCATTTTACGTTGTTCAGCAGGCAAAATCTTTTCAGAAACTCATTTGCAAATTGTGCTATTTTGTCACATCAATGTTGTGAATAGGCCATACCAAATTATACACTGCCAGATATAAATAAATGTGCAAAAATTGTACCTTTGGGGGTGCAACAGCTTGTCACTGTGTCAGGACCCCCAAAAGGACTCCTTTGTACCTTGTTTACACCTAAAGGGTGTATAGAAATACCCAGTGCTGGGTAGTAACTGATTACATGTAATCTGGATTAAGTAATCAGATTCCAAAAATTAATTACTTGTAGAGTGTATTACATTTTAAGATACTCTTAATCAGACCACAGTTACTTTTTATTGATTGCATGATCACATATTATTTACATGATACATTATTAATAATTGATTGATTCTCTTTAAATTCTTCTTTTTTGTCTTTTAAATGTACTTTTCTAAAGTAGTTTATGGCTTACATACATTCCAAAAGGCAGATTTTCACACAAAGACCAGTCACAAGTATAATTACAGAAGAAAATGGAGAGGCTACATAACATTTGACCACTCGACCACTGAAATGGTCAACATTTTTACATTTCATCAACTACTGATGAACACATCAATTTTATTTAGCCATGTTTTATTATATATTTGGAAAGCTTTGTCTTTCAAACATATTAAAATGCACAAATTCACATTATTTCGTATTTAAATTCAATGCAGGGATTTCCTTTTTGTCAGTCTAAGTCTTTCACTTACATTAATATATTTACTTGAAGTACTCCCCGAGAGTTTATAATTAATAATTGAGTAACACATTTGCATATTCACAGTTAGGCGTAATAATGTACATTTGAGGTCCATTTCTGAAGGTACAATTTTTGCACATTTTTTTTTTTCTGGAGAGTGTACCATTCAAGTGTTTAGTTTGGTTCTTTGTACAAAGTAATGTGCATGTAGACAGACAGGATAACAATTCCCAGGCAGCTGCCACTAGTCTTCAATGGCGGTTCTGTTGCCTTTGAAGGTTGTTCATCTGGACAGGGAGGATGAGATACAGAAGATTCCTCTCCAGCCTCCATACTATGACATGGCACAGTCGGAGTCCACCGCGTTCACCGATAAGCCGGTGAGTAGCGCTGCTAAACTCATTGCTGTTTGTCCATTCTCTTGCTTTGGTGGTTTCATTGAAAAGAGGCTTCTGGGGTCGGGCTGTTATGGAACACATCTTCTTATGCATGTTGTACAAGATGAATTGCCTTCAGAAAGATGTTTAGATTAAAAGAGGAATCCAAGGAGACTTATTTTCTGACTTGTACTGTGTCAGCTGGGAACAGATGACAAGGGTCTGTAATTCAGCTGGCTCTGCAGAAGGTGTGAGGTTTCTCATATGTTGGAGGGAATTCATTGCAGGCATATGGCATTAATATCCTGGCTCTGTTCCAAAACCTATTGAGCTGCCTTCTTACGTACAGCCTTCATAGGAAGCCGCCTTCAAAGGAAGCATCCTAGCTGAAATGAAACCTCACAGTGACAGTATGGGAATAATCTGCATAGACACATCATATACACAGCATTCCTCACGGGAAGTTCACAGAAGTCTGAACTCCATTGGAAAAAAAATAAAAAAATAAAAATAAAATGTATAAACCAGCCTGTTATTCCAGCTAAGAGGTGCAAACCAGCTTAAGCTGGTTTAAGAGGTTTACAAGGGCAATTGATTTTAATTGAGTTTTGTATTAGCATGTTGCTAAGCTAACAGTACAACACTCAAAATGTATACCAGTGAACACCGATATTATTTAAACTATTTTTCAGTATTGGCTAAATTATATTTATAATCAATGCATTATGGGATTGTCTTCTGTCCAAAGAATCTGGCGTAGAAAATACCAGCGGACATGATAGACTGGTAGACATTTTGGTAGATATTGTGGATTATCCTGGTTACACTCACATGACATTGCTGCTGTGTCATGAAAGTTTATTATTTGCATTAACCTGTGCAATAACCTGTGAAGGAAAACTCAGTTTGGTACTCAAGCGCTGTATGAGAGACAACTTTTGTAGCTTTAATTAAAAAATAAATAAATAAATAAATAAATCAGTGAATATTTAATTCATACAGCAAAAACTATGCCATTTTTTTTTTAAACTCGAATGCTTTATTTGATATCTGTAGTATTTCTGATATATAAATTCCTACCTGAAAAATTTCAAGCACTTTTTTATTTTATTTGTATGTTTGACCTGTTGTATTTTTGTATTTATTTGTCCTATTATTTGTCATTATTTTCTTGGTTCTTTTTTAGTTTTTTACTGTCAAAAAAAAAAGTTGTTACCAATATGCTTGGGAACCTTTTTCTTACATTCATTTAATCTATTAGTTTTTGCTGTGATATCAAAATTGGTGCTGATAATTATGAAATTTGCTATCTACATTTTTTATATTGTAACAACATTATTTCAAGCAAGCACGCACAAAATCAATCAATATTATTGTGAAATAAAAATACTTTAAAAAATTAATTTGGTCAAAATAATTATTAGAATTTGGCCAAAAGAAATGATCTTGGAAGATATATTTCGAAGAAGCTTTGCAGCTACAGTACAGTATGATGCCTTCAAATATGCCTATATCTGAGGCTCACTAGATTTTGAAACAGAGCTTTTGTTTCAATCTTTTCACCATAGAGGAATGAAGCAATGCAGTCTGGAAATGCATTTACACTGTAAATCCACACATGTGTTTCATGTCATTGAATTACAATAGTGTCATATCTCCACAGCAAACCAAACACACACTAATCACACTGCTTTTTACACTTGGCCATCCTTGCTGTGAGGTTTTAGTTCTTCTGGTCGTTCCACACCTCATTCTTTCACATACAATGGTGTTCTACAGTCCAGGCCAATTAAGACACTAGTTACCCAGCAACCCCGTGTGGATAGATTGTATAGGCTCTACATCGTATTGCATTGTCTTTCTGCCCCCTACCCTCATTTGCAGGCCATGTTATACTTGATATATTTGCTTCTCTATAACTCTGAGCTGCATGCCTCTTCAAGAGCCACAATCTCCTACCTGCTATAGGCTCGTTGTTTGTCATCTTTTATAACTCTGTTGGGCTTATTGTGTGTGAAAATGTCACATTTGTCAGGCTTGCGTTGACGGCATGACACGGCTGTGGAATGATCGAAGTCTCATTCTCGTTAAACACAGCAATGCACTAGCAGTGTGTTTGAAGGATGTGGCTTTTGTTTAGACAGTCTTTTGTTGTTTGGGATTTCTTTATTGGTAGAAATAAAAAGCATGCTGTAAATGTGTTGCTACCAAAGAGAAAGAATACAGTTTGATGCACCTGTTGCAAAGTACAAACAATTGTGATTTCCAGCCTTTTTTCAACTCATTTTTAATGTGGTCACTTTAATAAAATGGGCTGCTCAATTGTAAAGGTGAGACGTGCAACATCAAACAGAACTGCAATAATACTAATGCAAACAAATGGAAGCCCACAGAGGCCATGCAGTATTATTAGTTGTCTGTCTTATTGTTTCCTGATATAACTTAAGGAAAAAGTCTATATAACTTACTTTCTCTGAATAACTGTAAAAATATTTCATGATTACAAGAAAACAAGACAAAAAACAATAATACATGGCTTCTGTGGGTTTTCATTTTAACAAACCCCTAACCCTAAATTTTATGTAAAACAAAATATATTATGTATATAAATTGTGTTCCTGTGGCTCAGTGGTAGAGCATTGTGTTAACAGCGCAAAATGTCATGGGTTTGATTCCCAGGGAACACACATACTGGTAAAAAATGTAAAGCCTGAATGCACTGTAAGTCGCTTTGGATAAAAGCGTCTGCTAAATGCATAAATTATTAATTCATTTATTATTATTATGATGATATTTAGAATTTTTACAAACTTGACTTCATTGGAATGGTATGAAACTTTGTGGCACTTGCTATATGAACACACACACAAAAATAATTGACTTGATCAGAAAAGGCTAAATGGTCTTAAAAAATAGTCACATTTAAAATATTTAAAGTCAAAAATTACCGCCATAGGAAATGAATGTGAAAAATACAAAAATGCAAAGCATTTTTAATATACAAATCAGCCACACAGATGTAATATTTGATCATGTCTAAATCTAAATCTAAATGCAAAACCTATTAAAAATAAGTAAGTATGTCTGAAAATGTGCTTACAAGTAACTAGGAAATACATACTCCATTTAAATGTATATGATTTTCTCTATTTATCCCCCTAGATGATATATAAATAAATGGTGCATTTATTTCTATATAAATTACCTTATAGACATGGTGCAAATGTCTAGTCTAGTAGCATAAAGTCTCATGTGGTATATTTATTGAATTTACAAGATGTTACTCTTATTGTCTTCATTTTGTTTTGACTGCTGAAGATCATTAGTGTGACCCCTAAGTTAAAGAGGGTTAAAGAGCTGAATATCATCGAGACTTGAGAGTGGGACTTTTTGGCCAGTAAGCAACCACCTAGCAATTCCCTTGCAATTATGTTTGATGTCTCATACAGTACTTCACATTTAAGTAATATCCACGCACATGTTCATATCCACTCACAATACTTCCTTCTTTTAGACTCTGCACAAAATAAATCGATCAACATTTAATTAAAAATACACATTTTTGTACACCAACTCTATGTTGACGCATTGATGTGATACAAAAAAAGCCAAGGAAAACCCTTGTAGTGAAGTATTTTCACATTCTAGCAAGAGTGTTGAGGTGTTGTGAATTGCCTGTTTAAAGCATACAGTGGAATGCAGTGCACTATACCTCCAACTGCAGTGCGCCTGTATGATGGTGAGTGTATACTAGAGGGACTGTGGAGATGATTATACTATGAAACAGTGGGAAACTATTGCTTCTGGTACTGTGAATAAACAGCTACGTGACTCTTGTTATAGCAAAGCATGTCTAAGAAAAAATCTCCTGAATTTGCTGTGCTGTATTTAACTTGAACTGTCAAACCCTAATTACACTAACTACACAACAGTGGATTAAGAAGCACTCGTATGAGAGCATAAAGTGGTGTCATTTCAAAATTACAGGATTCAAAGCACTCATGCTAGCAAAGATTTAATCTAGTTCAATATATGTGATACTGCAATGGTACATCTATGCATTATCTACATGCAGAGAATGAAAACAATACATTAAATTCTGACATATAATGTGATGAAAAACGCAAATTGTCTGTCATGTCAACTTAACTTCGATCTCAATGTCAACTTCAGCTTAAGTTCTTAGTGTTTTTTGCTAATGAAAAGAGCCGGAGACTAATGAAGGAGCTTTTCCGATCCGGAACGCATGCTCCCAGAGGGGATACACCACCCCTCAATAGCTGATGTGACTGTAATTAGCTTGACTAGCATGTCCATTGTGTTTGCTGGATTGTGCTTCAATCGTTGAAAAGGGCAGAAACATTGCAAAAGTGATTGGTGTGTGGCTAAAAAGCCATCTCAGATGGGGTCTTAAGTAATCAATGTCAAAATCCTTATTTGCACACACCTCACGTCCCATCAGTGGCCCTACAGTGAGGCTCAGGCAACACTTCCTGTTTGCTTTTCATAGGCTGTGGTTGCATTCCAATTTGTATGCTTCTACGGACTAGAAGTATAGACTGTTTTGGGGAAATTGCATATTTTTAGGGCGTAGTAAGCTGGGCCGTGATGTCGGAAAAAATTGTAACCGCATATTATAATTGTTGACTGCTGAGTTGACTGTACCTTAAAATTACGATTTGAATGCATGTGAAGGTGTTGTCCTGTGTCAAACGCTCCCAAATATGAAAGAGGGAAAAAAAGCCAAAAAACATGCATGAATGAGAAAATAATGCGGGACGTGCTTGATGTTAAAACTAGTTTTTGAACGCAATAGGCTAAACCACAAAAATGATCTCAGTGCGTTACTCGCACTGACTGAAACCAGGCCCATTTCTAGGCATAGGCAAGCTAGGTGGTCGCCTAGGGTGCCACCAGCAGGAGGGGGCACTACACTGGCACTACATTTTAGCAGTGTTGTTATAAAAAGTGGCACGGCCAACCTGAAATATGGATTCCCCAAAATCATTTGGCTAGAGTACTGTCAATCTGACGATGCCTGTATTCCATTGGATCAGAGCGCTGTCAACTGCTGCAGGATTGTTGCATGCAAAGTTTAGGGGCCCCAACAGGGACTTCGCGTATGGCGTCAAAATGGCTAGAAACAGCCCTGACTGAAACACTTGAAGCGCACACACAGAAGGCCACATCTCAGGCAGCATGCAACACAATTACTTCAAAATATTTCTGTCTTTGATAGTGTTCATTTAAACATAGACGGGTATGTCTTAAATGAACGTAAACAGTTGTGGAAAAATCTGATGTGTGACATATTAGATTTGTGATTTAGATCTTAATATAATACACCTCAAACTACAAAAGAATAGAGGGAATTAGGCTACTCACTGCTCTTGACTGAATAACTTTTGTATGGCTTTATTATTTGTAATTAATACACTAAAGACTATGGAATGATTATACTTACATTTGATTATTACATTTCTGCATTATTTCTTATTTGAATGCTTCTGTAAAATAGAAGTAAAATGAACAAAAATAAAGCACTGTTGATGTCTTTTTTTCATAGGCCTATATTGTTTTACTTGCAATTCGGGGCTTGTGTGATGAGACATGGCTCTGTGCGCACAGAACCCACTGAATGGAGCCCTCTTTCACGTCTTCTTGCCCTTGAATGCTTTAAACTCTCTTAAATTGTTAAATCGGCACACGTGCAAATGATAAACTTTTGTGAAGATGCAAAAGTGGCCTGATTGGAGCAGTGAAAAATCTGTCTGGTGTCCCAAGCATCTTGCTGGCCCTGGGCCATTGGGCAGTCCTTATTGTTGAGCCGTGGGCCTTAATTTTAATCAAAAATGTTAAAATACAACTTTGAAGATAAACACTTAAAACATACAGTAGCATGTTACAAAGGTTTCACTCATTAATAGTAGCCTAGTTATTGCATCAGCTGTAAAGAATAACTACCATAATTTAACAACATAATTTAACAACATTTTACATATTTTATTTATTTTGGTTAATGTTAATACATTTTTTAACTATTATTAATAAATTAGTGATTAAAAAATTACAAATAGGATTTGTAAAAATTATGTTAAAAATTATGAATGTTAGTTCATAATGCATTTAACCAACATTAACACAATTTAATGCTACACATTTTTATATAGATAGGGTGGGGGGAAATGCCCCCCGCGCCCCCTTAAGGACCTTGTAATTTATCTTCTGTGAAACAAAAGTTAAATGCGTCCAGAATAGTTAGACATATAAAATATGTCAGACTATGTGCATATGTGTAGCTCATGCAGTGATATTTGTGTAGATTTTATATGACAGACCTATTGTTTTGGATGTTTTGTTAATGCCATTTATTACTGCAAAATTAAAGGCTGACAGTTTGCGCTTTGTGATTATTAAGACTGATTGAATGTAGGCTGTAGTTCTCGTGGATGAAGGGCCCCTCAAGAGGTAAAGCCCAGGGGCCCCTTACAGTTTAATGCGGCCCTGGTAGTAAGACTATCTGTCAATATGCCACTGACACATACGGTTAGCATCTTGACCAATTAACTACCTCATGATTCATTATTCCTCATCATTTAAAAACGATTCAAAAACTACTGGACGTCATCCCTTACAACGTAGACAGCTTCAGTGAGCTGAAGTATATGACTATAGAAAAAAAGTAATAATAAAAATAAAAATTATTTTATTTATTTATTCTAGTAGTCGATTTTTGTCATTTTTAATCGTTTGCATCAGCCCGTATGTTTTTCTGTTTGACCAATAGTGTCAGAAACAGACATTTATTTTGACAGCTCTGAGAACGCAATCGATTAAGAACAAACGCACTGGCACTCCCATTCTCTGTTGTCATTAAATTACTAAATTAAATAACTAAATTAAAGACACAACATTAGTATTAGTAGTATTATTAGTATTATCTATTATTAGCAATGGAAAGGTAACAAAATATAACACTTTATCACAAATAAATAAATAAATAAATATTCATATTTTCTGTGTACTGCATAAAATTAGCGCTACCTGGTCTTTATTGTGGAGATATATATTCCCAGTGCAAATAGACTTACCAGATTACTGAGTGCACCATTGATTACAGTATTCATTTCTTTTTTATTCATGTTTTAACAAAATGACATATTCCAGTTGACAATTGCATGTCCACTACACTAACAGCCTCGTGGCAGGGACATTCGTGAAGGGATTCATTTGCTCACATTTGTGACCTTTCAAGTAGCAGTGCCCTTTATGGGGGCAAAAAAGGCATTCTGAATTCCCTCCGATTTTTTGGGACTCCCTAATCCTCATCTTGCAAACTCTACAGTACGGATAGCAGCTAGGCGAATTGGGATGCAGCCTGTGTCTTCCTAAAGCCTCTCGAACTCCAGGGATGGAAAATCGGGTAGGTGTAGAGGCAACCTGGCTCTTTGTTCACTTTGTCATCTTAAGCAGAAAGGGCCAGAGAGTCAAACTCGCCAGCTCTCAGCACTGCACCAAAGGCAGAGCACACAAATACCGCAGAGCTCATCTCATCTCCCATTCACAAAGAGCACGGCCCGCAGGAGATACCTCACACTCCACGTCTCTTTGCATTACTATCATCGAGACATCAAAACCAATATCTATAGCATCTTACAAACCTAGTGAATTACTGAAGATTACAAGCCCCTTTTTCCACCGCAGCATCACTCGGATGGGGAGTTTGTCATTTGAATCTGAATAAAACAATTATCTGCTAGATGTTATCATGAACTATGGGATATAAAGAGGATAGGAACTGTCAAAGCAGAAGCGAAAATCCTGCTGTGCCAGAAAACGAAGGGAAAGTAATGATAAAGGAAGATGACTGTTTATGCTCCTAGTTGGAATATAAAGTGCCACCACTGAGAGATTATAGAATTCCACCAGAGTGTTCATTAACTCCTCAGCAGTGATTGGATAATGGCTGTAGAGCCACCACATTAATGCGGCCTGTGGGTGAAATCTGTCGCATTACTCGAAAATTGTGAATTCTTTTATTACTATTCAACGATTTGTGGCCAGAACAAAGCAGATAATGACCTTTTTTATGAGATTCAGTTTGTCTCATAAACATTTTATGGGCTAAATAATTTAAAAACATTGCCATCTCATCTTATCTTAATGTTTTTAGATCCTGTGATTGCGTCGAAGTTTGTCATTTAGTCTGTCCATTTATTTTGCTTTCATATTATGCTGTTCTTCTTTTATATCAGATTTGATCAGATCTCTGTGAATGGCTGATTGTTTTTGATTGTGGCACTTTTTTATTATTGTTTTTTTTTTTTCCAATGTGTTCTTGATTTATGAAATATATCTATCTTTCTGTCTCTTGTCTTCTACATCTATTACAGTGGGCCCAAAAAGTATGTGTACATTTAACACACAATTAAAGGAATAGTTCACCCAAAAATGAAAATTTGATTAAAATGTACTCGCACGCAGGACATCCAATGAGTTTTTTCTTCATTGGAACAGAATTTGAGGAATTTAGCATTGCATGGGTGCCGTCAGAATGAGAGTCCAAACGACTGATAAAAACATCACAATAATCCACACCACTCTAGACCATCAATGAACATCTTGTGAAGAGAAAAGCTGCATATTTGTAAGAAACAAATCTGTCATTAAGGTGTTTTAACCTCAAACCATTGCTTCCAGGTAAAATATGAGTCCTTAATCCATAATAACGCTTCCATTCCCTGTTGTCTTCTTACATCAAAATCAACAAACATATTTGTTTTGAACTGTTTTTGTAAACAGTGCATAATTAGTGCATATTTCAATCCTGATTTATTTATTTATTTATTTTACCTGGAGAAAGAGGACTCATATTTTGGCCAGATGCAACAGTTTGAAGTAAAAAAAGAAAAAAAAAAGACTTATTTGAAAACTACATGGTATGTGTGCTGGAGCAGGGTTGGAACAAAACTCTGCAGGGCTCCGGCCCTCCAGGAATTGACTAAATGCATGGTTACTTCCTGGTTTTAGATAAGCCAGCTCATTCATTTTTCAGTCAACTGTTAAAATCAGCTCTGCTATAAGGGGAGCGCCCTTTGCTCGATTTCTCTGCATAATCCATTCACAATTTGAAAGAAAGTAAGTAGAGGCTACAGGTGGGAACTAATCAATTAACTAGACAAACTGAAAACTAGGTCAAATGAAATAAACAATGCATACACAAGATATACGTTACAGTTTTCATTGCCATAAAAATTGGATGTCACGTGAAAAAATTGGATGTCACGTGAACAAATTTGTATCGTATCGGTGTTTTGGGAGCCTGAAACCGCTATTTTTGAATTTTTGGAAAAAAACTCCTATTTTTTGAAACCAGGTTCCAGAGTGGATAGATCGGAAAATGACACCCTTGCGTTTTCGTGTACAGCTAATCCGTATATTTTTGTGAAACGATGATGTCATCACCCCACGTCTCGACCCTAGTCAGGCACTGCTACATCACATAACAGCAACAACAACAACGGCGGACTACATGCTTGTGTTCGTGCTGCAGAAGCTACTGAGCCTATTAGCTTTACTAAAGAAAAATAAAAAATTACTAAAGCAAAAATATTTGTATACAGCGTGCAAGGTTTATGCGCATGCTCCAAGTCTTCTTCTCCATTTTTAGTGTATCTCTGTGGCAGAATTACAGTGCCACATACTGGTCTGGCATGTATACTACATTGTTTTGAGTCGGTTTCAGTGGTTTCGTGTGTACGGATTTTTTTTTTTAGAACGAGAAAAAAGAAAAGATTGGATAGGGAAAGGTCTTGCTTCGTGTGGATGTGGCCTATATATAAACTGTCGATCAGTGTCATTTCTGGACAGATCATTCACCGGTTTATTATGAGTTTAAAAGTACGCGAGCGCTGTTGACACAAGCAGACGCGACGCTTTGAATTTGCGTGCACAATGAATGACATCGCGTCAGGAGCTGACTAACAAAATAGCTGCTAAAGTAAAAGTAAAGAAGTTTGTATTTAAAGTCAAAAGCAAACACACTAGGACATTTTTAATGTTTCAATAAAAGGACCTCAGTGTGTATCATCTAAATTCTGCTGATGATTACATTACTGCTCTAACATAACACTTAATTTCAGTTTCAACTAACTAGAAATGTCACTTTAACGTCCACTTCATTTGTATATAGTGCATATTTAAGGTAGCAATGCAATGCATAATATCATATTATTAATATTAATAATATGACAATATCTGTAGTCAATACTGATTAAATGGGAGGAGGAAATCTATACCCAGCTAGGAAAAACAAAATGATAAAAGCACTGATGTTCATTTACTGAAGTAGTATTCAGGAACTGTGAATAAATTACTGCAGAAATTACTGCAAAATAATAATAATAATAATATAATGGGTATAATAACATCCTCAATAAACCAAAAAGAGATTACCTTAGACAAAGTTTGATTAATATACATTAATATTGGTCAAAAGTTTAAACACATTAGCTACTATTGTTTTTCAAGCAAGTTGCTTATGATCAAGTCTGCATTTATTTGATAAAAAATACAGAAATACATACAGTAATAAAAATACAGTAAAAATATATGTTAAATTGATCAAAAGTGATGGTAAAGACTTATATTATAAAATATTTCTGTTTTGAGTAAAAGCTGTTCTTTTTTACTTTTTAATCATCAAATCCTGAAAAGGTATCAAAGGTTATAGAATAAATATTAAGCAGCACAACTGTTTCTAACATTGATAATAAATCAGCATATCAGAGTGATTTCTGAAGGATCATGTGACACTGAAGATTGGGATAATGGCTGATGAAAATTCAGAAATGCATTACAGAAATATATATTTTAAAGTATGGTAAAAATAGAAAACCGTTATTTTAAACTGTAATAACATTTCACAATATTACAGTTCTTTCTGTATTTCTTTCTGTATTTATCACATGAATGCAGACATGATGATCATAAGCAACTTCTTTCAAAAATATTCAAAATAGTAATGTGTCCAAACTTTTGACCGAGACCGGTAAGTAAAAATATACACATTTTAAAATGAAACGTTGTATAAATAAAAAGGTTAGGAATCATATTTGTTTCAAGTGCTTTTTATTGATGGTGGGGGGCTCCAACATGAATTTTGCCTAAGGCCTCCAAATATCTAGAACCGGCCCTGGATATGTACTGCAATGGCATTCATACATTGTTTAAATACGTTCAAATATGGGGCCGCTGTATGTCAACTCACAGATTCACATCATTGATCGTCATTTGTTCAACCTTGAGGAGCTGTTTTTGAGTCCTTGGCCCTTTTGAGCACAGGCTCATGTTTGCTTGTTCTAGCTTGATTGATTTATCAGTTACATGCCAAGCCATCTGTCTTCATATGAAAACATCACCAAGTCTGTTTTCTGTGTTATCATTATCATGCTTCATAATGTCTGTCCATTCATCTCATCTCTGCTCTTCCATGTCTCTTCACTGGAGGAGTTTCGTCATAATGCCTGAACTAAATCATTTAACAGCTGCAGAGGCTGAAGGCAGTCACAGAGTCAAGATATAGTAACTCTAAATAGTAAATTATCAATACTATAATGTGAAAAAAGTGCTCTGATTCTCATTATTGTAAAAAGGCACATTATTACAATATGTTTAAATGTTTTCTTAATATATGAATAACATCTACACATAATGTATATTATTTAGAATTACTAATTATTATTTAATTACATACAAATCATAATTATACTCATTTGAATATTTTTAGTTTTTTTTTCATGTCAATTAAGCACCCCACCCCCCCCCAAATTCACATGAAACAAAAAATAAATAATAAAAATCAATAAATCAATCAATCAATCTCATGAATGTAATATGAAAAAAAATATTTTTTAACTATTCTAAATAATAATAATAATAATAATAATAATAATAATAAATAATAATAAAACACCCAGATGCATTAAGGTAATGCAAAAGTGGGGAGAAAATAAAACATGCTTCATAAAACATAATGCAAAACAAATCTTGTGATTTAAAAAAAAAATGGCTTGGACATGTTTTTAGTTAGTTAGTGTGATTCACCCTTAGATAAAAATACATTTTTCAGAAAGTTTTGTAAGACTGGACTCCTCAGTAAAGGTTTTTATTTCCCTTCATTTCACTAACCTGGAGTCTGTGTTCACTGATTGGAGTGACAGCTCTGTTCTCTCTCTTTCTGTTCTCCTCTACGCTCTCTCTGTTTCTCTCTCACTCTGTCGTTCTGAGCTCCAATCCTCATAAATCCTCTCCACCTCTCTTATCTCCAGAACTCTGGTCACAAGGACTGTGATGTCCAGTATGCGGATCTGGATACTGCAGCTTTGGCTTCCTCTCCCAGCCCACGAAGCTCTGTGCACACTGATGGGGACCTTGTCGAGTACGCAACCATCCAGCCTAGCTCACACTAACGCATGCCATTGTAGGCCTTTCCCCCATGACTCTGGCCTCAAGGTACACAGACTGATGCACTCCTATGTTTCTTTTCCTCTGTTCGTACCTCACTCTCTCTCACTGAGCACTGAATTCCCTCTGTGTTTCCTGATTGTGTCTTCTTTCTTCTGTTGTTTGGTTTTGCCTTTATCTGCAGGGCTCGCAAAATTTCAAAATCCCTGGTAACCCTTCGGGCAGGCATTCTTCAGATTTTGGTAGCCCAAAATGAATTTAACTAGCCCCCCCAAAAAAAAAAAAGATATCGGCTGAACTTCACTGTGGACAAATTAGCATGATCAAAAACTTTAGTGATTGCATTTTTTCTTCATATAACAAGAGAGTAGGTGTGCAACGGATCACAAAACTCATGACTTGGATCATATTACAGATTTTGAGAGATAGATTGGATAATTTTTCAGATGAGCAAACAAATGGTTCTTTATCATTTAAATAACATATTATGTGAAGAACACTTTACTTCAATACCTTAGCAAAAACTAGTAGCATAAGCATATAGTGGTGTAACGATTCACTCAACCCTTGATGCGATACGATTCCTGATACAATAATTTTTAAATCAGGCAGGGCGGTGATGCATTTTGGTAGCCCGACTGGAAAACACAATAGCCTCGGGACGTCGGGCTAGCGATTTTGCAAGCCCTGATCTGTCTATATGCTACGGTGGCCGAGAAGTGCAAAACAAATCACAATTCTGAAAACAAAATAACAAATTACAAACGCAAATGCAAGTCTAAAAAACAAAATAACAATTCAGAAAGCACAACAACAATTCAGAAAACAAAATAACAAGTCAGAAAACACAACGACAAATCAGACAAACCGGAAGAGTTAGGTATAGTTTGAGACAGCGCCGTTGGTTTGGGATTACTCACCGCTGACTGGACGAGACATCTGTCAATCAACGTATACAGGGAAGAACCAGCCTAAGAACAGCAGAGTCCTGGTAGAAAGTTCGGAGATGGTGTTAAAGTAGCTCAGTTTAAATGTATTGTATGAATTGCCTTTACTATGGAATAAAAAAATACGGAGTGTCTATTTACATTTAGTTAACCCTTTAGGCGCCAGGGTTTTTTTGGAAAAATGCTGGATTTTGACATAAAGATTTCAAAAGCTTGTGGCTTGAAAGGGCTTAAAGATAGAGATCTACTGTAAATTAGAAAAATGTTGGGCATGACCGAAAGTTTTTGTGGGGTGTAAATATACTCATCTAATTTGCATATTATGACGTCATTATTCTAGTAGTGCAGAAATTACATATTTCAGCTGTAAGATGTTGTAATGTGCATGATATGGTATGGTGCGGTACGGCAGCAAAAATATTTTAATGCTAAAAAAGATGTCTCTTTCAAATAAATGCTGCTATTCAAACTTTCTGTTCAAATAAATAAATAAAAATAAATAAAATCCTGAAATAAAAATGTATCACACTTTCACAAAAATATTAAGCAGACACTTATTTGCTTGTTATGTACAATTAAATGAAAATGTATTACAATTTAAATTTGTATTAAGTGTAATTAGTGAAATTAAGAGTGCTTTGTAACCCACTTAAGTAGGAGCTCAATATATATTTAGATTTATTTATTTTTTTCTTGAGGAGCAAATCAGCATATTAGAATGATTTCTGAATGATCATGTGACACTGAAGACTGGAGTAATGATGCTGAAACTTCGGCTTTACATCACAAGAATAAATTACATTTTTAAATTTATTAAAATAGAAAACAGTTATTTTAAACTGTAATAATATTTAACAGTATTACTGTTTTTTACTGTATTTTTTATCAAATAAATGCAGCCTTAGTGAGCATAAGAGACTTATTTCAAAAATATCATAAATGATACTGACCGAACTTTTGAATGGTGGTGTATGAACGTTTTATTGCTAACATTTTGCTCGCTCAGTATGTTTCAGAATGTTCTTTTAATGTTATCGCCACTGTATGAGATAAACACACAAGAGGGTCCAACTTGTGCCTGTTACCATTCAGCCTGGTCTTGTTTATGCGTAGGTATTAATACGTAATATTTACAAGCACGAAACGTACATTTTTGTACATTTTTATTGATGCTAAAACGTACAATTTAGACGCATTTCAACATTTAAAACGTACAAATCACTACGTATTTTTAGCTAAAAAACGTAAAAATATTTACTTTTGTATCATTAAGATATTAGTATCAATGCATTTTTATCATTTTATCAATAAGCAATTTAGATTTTTAGACCCCTTAACCTACCCCCAAACCTAAACCTACCCATTTTACAGTGAATATGCATTTTTATCATTTTATTAATAAGCAATTTAGTAGGGATGCTCCGATCGATCGGCCGGAGATCGGTATCGGCCGATAATCATATTTTATGACTCAATCGGTACTCACCAACTTGGCCAATCTCAGGAACCGATCACAATTTGATGACGTCAACGCGTGACGACGTACATGATGCGTGGGGACATAAATGATTTGGCACCGCAGTCATGTCATCGCCGGTGTGGCAATGCTATGACGATTCGAGAAACAATGAAAAATTTGCTGTTTGTCGTGTATGTTTTGCATGATTCATCTACACAGCAGATTCAGTGACGTTAGAGCTGATCTGCGCCTCACTGCACGTGTCTGTGGCGCGTTACGGCTCCACGGCCACCGGAGCTGATCGTGGCCGCTCTAGACAGTTGAACACAAATTGTTCAAGTGTTTTAGAAATGAAAGGTAGAAGGGAAACCGGTCTGTAGTTCTCTAAAAGAGTTGGGTTAAGAGTGGGTTTCTTAAGAAGTGGGGTTATACGAGCCTGTTTAAATGTTGAGGGAAAAACACCAGTGTGAAGGGATGTGTTAATGATGTGAGTGAGTGCAGGTACAACGGCAGGAGAAATGGCTTACCTACCCATTTTATAGCGAATATAAAAGGATATAAAATGCAGTTGACCGAAATATGCAGGAAAAAAAACATTTTAGTAACAATATTGCATTAAAATATTTTAAGGTTTAAAGTGAAGTCTTGTTTGACATTATGTAGGCCTATTCTTGGAAACGAGCTGGCAGCAGAAATCACACAACAAATCGAAATGTTATCATTCATATTAAGTAAACGAGTAAACAATTGAATAATGCAATTGAAAACAAGGTAC
>NW_015554147.1:434037-443151 GCF_001515605.1 Sinocyclocheilus anshuiensis
ATGCTGAAAATACATAAGTATTTGTACGTTTAGATGCTGAAAATACGTCAGTATTGTATGTTTTAGTGCCTGTAAAAACGTAAGTACATGTACGTTTTATAGAACCACATTTTACGTAAAATACATACGAATTATCATGAGATCATGTTGTACCATCCAAGCGTGCAGGAGATTTTCCATCAGTTCAGAAACTCATCTCTTCTTCTTTTAGATAATAGCAGCTGAGAGGAAGAAGAAAAAGGAAAAAAAAATGCAGTTCTCAGGGGTAAAGTCTGAATGAGTCAGCCGCACTGTTAAAACAAGCAATTAATATCACAGCGTGGAGTTCTCAGAGGGCCACCGCTGCAAACACTGCTGAGCAGGAACATTGTAAAACAAGAATAAAATAACTCAACAAAATATTTTTTTATTATTATTATTATTTTATTTTCAAATCGCTGACAGCCTTTCTTAGCGGAGAATGTAAAGTTTGAACACAAGGGAGCAAAATCAGCAAATAAAATTGTTAAATCATTGTTAGCTGCTACAAGGTGTTTCCACATAGAGAGAAGTGACACACTGTATATATATATATATATATATAGGAGCATGACATTGTCCAGCCATGACTTCCTGTTCCACTGGATTATAAATATGAGGAACACAAAGGCCAAATTCCCTTAATCATCCATCACAAGGAGAAAAACCAAACAATATATAAACTTGAAATGAAATGAAATCAAATAAAAATGTGAAAAACAAAACAAAAACTTATTTTATTTAATCTAGTTGCCAATGCAACATTTCTCATTTTCAATATTCAGTATATTTTTTCTTCAGTTATATTATTTATTGGAAAAAATATCAATGGAAAAAATTGGCTAAAATTATTGGCACCCCTAGAAAATCTTATGAGTAAAATATCTGAAATATACTCCCATTCATATTTAGCTTTCTTTTCGCACACCAGGGTGACTAAGAGCATGTTCCACAGGATTATAAATATGAGGAACACAAAGGCCAAATTCCCTTAATCATCCTTCACAAGGAGTAAAACCAAAGAATATAGTTCTGATGTACAGAACAAGATTGTTGAGCTTCACAAAATAGAAGGTGGCTGTAAGAAAATAACTAAAGCATTGAAAATCCCCATTTCCACAATCAGGGCAATAATTAAGAAGTTCCAATCAACTAAAGATATTACATATCTGCCTGGAAGAGGCTGTGTGTCTATATCGTCCTAATGCACGGTGAGGAGGAGAGTTTGAGTGGCCAAAGACTCTCCAAGGGTCACAGCTGGAGAATTGCAGAGATTAGTTGAGTCTTGAGGTCAGAACAATCAAACAGCATCGACACATGTTGTTCGGGAGGGTTTCAAGAAAAATCCTCCTCGCTCATCCAAAAACAAACTCCATCATATTCAGTTGTCAGACACGACTGAAACTTCAAACGGGACTGGCTTCTATTGTCAGATGAAACTAAAAAAAAAAGAGCTTTTTGGCAGCAAACCCACCATATGCGTTTGGTACAAACAGGGATAAAAAGTACCCCATGTCCACGGTTAAATATACTGCTGAATGTTGTGGGCCTATTTTTCTGCCAGAGGTCCTGGACATTTTGTTCAGATACATGGCATCATGGATTCTATCAAATACCAACAGATAACAAATCTAAACCTGACTGCCTCTGTTAGAAATCTTATAATGGGCCGTGGTTGGATCTTCCATCAGGACAATGATCCAAAACAAATAACAAAATCAACAAAAAAATGGGTCACTGAGCACAAAATGAAGCTTCTGCCGTGGCCGTCCTAGTCCCCTGACCTGAACCCTATAGAAAATGAGTGGGGTGAACTGAAGAGAACATGGAGCTGGGAATCTGAAGGACATGGAGAGATTCTGTGTGAAGGAATGGTCTCTGAACTCTTATCAGGTGTTCTCCAAACTCATCAGGAATTATAGGGGAAAACTCAGAGCTGTAATCTTGAGAAAAGGATTTTGAATAACTGGGTGCCAATAATTGTGGCCATCGTGGACTAGAGAAAACCATTTATTTTTTAAGGGAAAGTTCAACCAAAAATTAAAAACAGCAATGCAGCTGAAACGTTCCCAGGCCCAAAAACGTAGTAAGGACATCGTTAAATTAGTCCATGTGACATCAGTGGTTCAACTGTAATATTATGAAGCTACAAGAATACTTTTTGTGCACAAAGAAAACAAAAATAACGACTTTATTCAACGATTTCTTCTCTTCTGCCTCAGTCTCCGCCGCCATTCACGAGAGTACCACGACGCACCAAGGTTGCCAATATTAGTTGAGGCCACCGTGTAAAAATAGTATTATTATGTGGCTTATGATTTTTAAATTACTGATTGATTATATATACACACACATACTACTTGATAAAAACGTTTTTTTTTTTGTTTTGTTTGTGTGTGTGTGTGTGTGTGTGTGTGTGTGTCTGTCTGTCTGTCTGTCTGTGTGCTGTGTGCTCTCTCTCTCTCTCTCTGTCTCTCTCTCTCTGTCTGTCTCTCTGTGTGCTCTTCTTCTGCTCTTGAGCTGGGGTCAGTGTCTTCTCTCTCTCTCTCTGTGTGCTCTTCTTCTGCTCTGAGCTGGGGTCAGTGTCTTCTCTTTCTCTCTGTCTCTCTCTGTCTGTGTGCTCTTCTCTCTCTCTCTGTCTGTCTGTCTGTCTTTGTGCTCTTCCTCCGCTCTGAGCTGGGGTCAGTGTCTTCTCTCTCCAAATGCCATCAATAAAGTATGGTCCTGCCAAAGTATGTTTTTCTAAAAGCTTAAAAACATTTCAGATCAAAATGGTTTGAAGCATGTTATTTTCTTTCTCTAGCATTTATAGTATTTATCAGTGTTATGAAAACTATATTTTAAGCAAAGCATTAAAGCCAAAGTTTAATATTGCACTATAAACAAATGTCAGGTTCACACAGCATGAGGACTGATGCTAAGCGCAGACTGCATGGTGAAAATAATAATTTATTTCTGTTCAAGGACTAAAAAAAAACTTTTCCTTGAGAATAAAATAGTTTTTTGCAGAGTCAAAGCTCTGTAACATTTTAATTCATTTATTTTCATGAAATATTAATAATAAAGCAAAAAAAATGGAGAATATATAAATTTACTTTACAAAATTTGTTTTGAATAATTTTAGTGATTTTTTACAGGAAATTTGTGGCGCTAAATATTCTCAAACAACACTGAATAATACGTCAAATTGACAATTCAATGTTGTCCTTTATTCAGCAGAAACATGGACTCAAAAATCTTATTTGAGAATAAAAATGTTTTGCATAGTGAAAGCTTTATAATGATTTTTTTCCTATTCAAATATTAATAATACAGCAAGAAAAAAATGAGAATATTTAAAGTGATTTTACAGGAAATTTTTGAATATTTTAGTGATTTTTCACAGGAAATTTGTGGCACTAAGTAATCTGAAATAGCATTGAATAATAAGTCAAATTGACAATTTAATGTTGTCCTTTATTCACGGAAACATGTTTTCTTTCTGTGAAATTAGGTTTATTATGCGGTGCACCTAATCACAAAACTATTAGCTGTTTTTACCTGTATTACCTCAAGCAGAAACCAGGTACTAAAATACATTTTGTTTAGAAGACAAAATGTTTGTGTACTTTGTATATTAATAATGGAAGTAATAATTTATCACATGATGACTGAATGATAGAGAAGCATCATAGTATGTCAGATCACAGAAGTCTGCTGTGTTCTCTAACTGTGATGTGCAAATTGCTTTTAGCACTTACTTTTTGGGTACTGGTTTTGCATAATTCCTTTAGTGAATTGAGTGCTGAAACAACACAGACTGCATGTGCTATAAACAATACCATCAGCATTGTTCATAGTGAAAGTGCTTTTAATATAAATCTGATTCTTAGAATACATTAGAAAGTCATGGAGTTTCTCTTTTACTTTGTCTGGACTGAGGTGCATTTTCTCTAATTGCTTAAATGATGCAATTACATTTGCTTTGAATCGCAATTTCCAAGTGTTTTTATTTTCCATTAGTACTTATTAACATTAATGAGATTCAATATCATTCATAATGTCATTCAAGCCCAAATGTGGCCTTTAAAAATGATAATTACCTCTTCAGCTTATTCCTCAAATGTGGCTTTAGCCATTTGACCCGCATTATCATAATGATTAATGACTGACATTCCAATATCTGTCATTAGAGACCAAACATGTTTTTGTCTCTCATCCCGTCTGAGCTGTGATGATTTGGAGGATTTACAGTCTCAGATGGTAGACTTTCTTCCAGGAGATATTGCAGTGGCTTCTGAGTATTGTGCCTTGAGCTTTAAGTCTTATTGTGCTGACATCACAATTATGCTCGCTCACTTACACGCGTCCCATTTCTTTTTCTTTGTGAATCTTATATTGAAGATACTGATATATATCCCATAGATATTGAAGTAAAATTAAAGTGGTGCCAAATTAACAACCCACAATGATGAATTCCTTTGTGAAAAAGACGTACACTTTGGCATATCTTAAAAAGACATAAGATATAATGTAATTTATATTATATTAATAGTATATTAAATAGTATATTAAAATAATAAAGTGCAAACTTATTATGTTTTCAGACACTTCATTGCTTGTTATTTACAATTAAATGAAAATGTATTATAATTTAAATTTGTATTAAGTGTGATTAGTGAAACTAAGAGTGCTTTTTAACCCACTTAAGTAGGACTTCAATATATATTTATATGTAATTTCATAATTACCCCTATAGTCTTCAAATATGGTTATAGTGTACTGCCGGATATATTGACAATCATTTATGGGAAACTTGTATATCATGTATTTAAATGTATTTGTAAGTCCATATTTTATTGAAGTTGAAATTTAGAACATTATATTACAAATATTACAAATTATTAAATGTTACAAATATATTAACTTAAATGTAATATTAAATAAAAACACTGCAGTTAAAATTATAATCAAGTACTTCTTCATGTTAGTTAGTATGTTAGTCAACACATCAGAATAAGTGTAGTTATTTAAAGCTTTACAAAATATTATTAAATCATGAGATTATTTAAAATGTACTTTATTTGACATCATTACAAAGTGCACTTTTTAAAAGTGTACTTAAGTGTGTTAAGAAACAGTTTCATTATATTCCATTAATATTATATTATCTGAAATTACTTTTTTTATTTTTTTAAGATTTTAAGTATAATTCAAGTGCACATTCGATACAATTAAGCACACTTCTTTTCCACAAAGGCAGCTGCAAAACAAAAGGTAGCATGGACAATTTGTGTCTTTATATGTCATCTTGTGAGTGCTGGGCAATGCAATGCCTTTATGACAGGATGTCATAGATTTTAAGTAGGAATATATCTCCTGTGCATTTAATTTTCATCTAAAGCGACTGTTGACTCTTTCCCCGCCAATGACAAGATTTTCCATTATTTATGACAGTGCTTAAAAATATAGGGTTGATCATGATTATTAATCGTAATTATTGCCATTTATTTATTTATTTACATTTCATCAGAATTATTAGACCTTCGTATATGCACAAATCAAGAGAACACACTGACTGGCTGCATTACAATTTTATTTAAGCAGAATTTCTCAATAGAGAATTACATGTTTGCCATTGTTTTCAGCTCATCTGTGATTCTTTCTGTAATGTAGTCAGAGCGAGCATGCATGGTTGCCAGGTTTTGAAGACTAAATAATCCACTTGGCAAAAATGTATTGATTTAAGAGTAAAGCTCAGATTGGGGGATTTAAACTCTCGACATCTGGCAACCGCAAACATGAAAGCTTGTGGAGGATTGTTACCAACACAAGATAAGGCAAATGCCAAATTAAAATGAAACATTTTCAGGATACATAACCAGTGAGCAAATATTGCAGACAATTATGCTTAATACATTGAGTGAAGCAGAAATCGTGATCACAGTTAAAATACGATTTATCATAGTGCATTAGTGAATATGATCAAAATGCCAGCTGTGACTGGCAACTGGTAAATAATACATAAAAAATAGCAGGGAGAGAGTTAAGATAAATAAGAGCCTTTCATTAACTACTTCTTCCCTTTAATTGACTTAATATGTATTATGATGATAAATTAGTTCCTTCTCATCTTTATGTTTATTTAGTCATTATTCTTTCTTAACTTATTGGTCTTTTGCTCTTTAGTCTAATTTAATTATCAAAAATAATTTTAATTTACTTAAGGGTAGACCAGCATATTGCCATCTATTGTCTGTAAAATTTATTTTCTCTTTCCTTTGAGAGCGTACTTGTCTGAGTGTTGGTTTTGTCTGTGTAAACAGTGACCTTTCCAGGCAGAGTGGGTGGCTCATTGAGTGAGGTAACCAGTGATTAACCTGCCAGCAGAGAGAAACGTGAATATATAGCGAGGATCTAGTGGGTACCCAAGGTGGTGATGTGTCCTTGCTATTGAGCTGAAGAACAGATGTTCTGAGATAAGAGATGGCTAATGATAACACTAAGTTAATTGTTTAGGTGTTATACTGCCGTTCAGTGAGATGGTGGTGCATACTGTAAAACTGGACAGTGAAAAGGTGGTGAAGTTTATTCTGAAATTTGCAGAGATGATGATCCACACATTCCAATTATGTTACACAGACATTTGGAACTGTGGCATACTATGCAGTGGAATATCTACAAGATCTGAAATGCTTGTAATGCACACACACACCTCAGTTAATAAGAAGATAATGTTTTCTTGGTAAAGATCTATGACGATCCATGTGGATTTCATTTTACTTCAGCTCCTCTATTATCATATCCCAAAACAATATTTCTCAATATTTGTATCATGTTCATAAAAAAATAAATAAAAAAATAAAAAAAAAACAGATGTGAGGATCCATTTTGCTGATATCCAGAAATGTCTCATGCTATTATTTTTGCTCATACTTAGGATTAAGGATTTTTGCTTTTAATTTATTAGATTTACTTAGTGTAAATTGTCTGCCAAGAAATGCCTGGGTCACATTTCACATTAAAATTAAAATAAAATAAAAATAAATTATATTTTTCCAAAAGAAAATTAAGCCTATTTTTCAATGTCAGTTTCATAGAATAAAGATATAATAAAGTACATTTGCAAAGTGTAATTGTAAGTATTAATTATGTTAGTAAATTTCACATAATTCAGTTTGTTCATAATTAAATAATTAAATTTTGTAAATAATTTAATCTTTAAAAATGTAATTTAATTAGTGTATTTTTTAATTATTTTAATTAAACAATGTTCTGATCCTATTTAAACGCTCCATGTTCATGTCACTGCCATGTTAACACTTTCGGTAACACTTTACAATAAGGTTCCATTGGTTAATGTTAGTTAATCTATAGTAAATGTATTAACTAACATGAACGAACAATGAACAATACATTTATTTAAGTATTTATTAATTGTTGTTAATGTTATTTAATGAAAATACAGTCATTCATTGGTAGTTCATGTTAATTCACAGTGCATTAACTAATGTTAACAAGCACATTTTTTTTATTTTAATAATGCATTAGTAAATTTTAAAATTAACATGAACTAAGATTAATAAATGCTGTAGAAGTATTGCTCATTCTTAATTCATGTTAACTAAAGTAGTTAACTAATGTTAACTAGTTATTCTTTTCAGACCAGTCAAAGGAAAAATAGAGGCATGTTTTACATTGTGAAAGGTGCAATGACTGACAGATAAACTCTGGATTCCACCTTTTTTAAATTGGGTACAAAAAAGGTCAATTTCAATCAGTACATATTATTAGAAAGCATTTTCAATCAGCATTGTAACTGGCTTTATGTAGAGCCACTAGAGAGGCCAGGAGGTCAAAATCCTTCTCTAAAGCTATAGTGAAATAATTACTTTGGCAAATTCCAAAGTTCTGGAATGCGACAAATGCTGCGATGAGGGAACCATTACATTGTCAAAGGAGATAAAAGAAGCCTATTTAGGTCAAATTCCCCAAGGTGGACTATCAGAGAGAGCCCTACTTGCCTACCTCACTGTTGAAGGTATTGGAAAAAATAAAGAAAATACTTTTTATTCAGCCAGTGATTTTCATTTAGATTAGTGCTGCATTTTATGCTGGAGTGAAGTGTCTTTCTGAATCTCACACTGTCTGTGAGGAAGGTTCTATCAAAATAGTTCACCTCCTCCATCTGTAGACATTTTATTACTTGCGATTGATGAGAAAACACTGTTGTTGTTTTTTTCCTCCAAAGGAAGCAGCTGTTTTTGTGTGTGTGCATATGTATAGTAGTCCTCTAATATCAGAGTTCAAACATAGACTTCAAATCAAAGTTTAGTTCCCCTTCAGGAACGAGACGCTGCGTTGGAGAACGCTTTGGGAACGCCCCCAGCGTGACCATGCTCTGAATCACATGTGTAATTAGTCCAATGGAAGGGTGAGACGTCATAGGCGGGTGACGTAGCGACCAGGAAGCTATAAAAGCACGTGAGGTGGAACCGGCTGTGTGTTCCTCCCTGTCCTTGCTACATCACAAGTGGGGATACACACAGTCTGTGCATTGTTTGCTTGGGGGGCGAAGCATGCGGCGTCGGCTCTCGAGGGGGCCGACTGCCCGCATTGTGAACGAATGTCACTGTGCTCGCTTCGCTCCCGGAAGGCTCTCTTCGAGGAGGGAGCCTTCACCAGCGTTCCTTGCGGTGCTGGTCCCGCTTCAGCCGAGGCTGAGCGGCGGCTGCATTCGTGGGGTTCGCAATTGGATTTGGTGGAGGGAATGGAGACGTGCGAGCCCCTATCTCCTTCCTCACCTGCCAGATCCGGTGCCCGCTCTCTGGGATTGGAAGCCCGCACTGCGGTTTCTTCCCCCTGGGGAACGGGCTCGACGCACCACCTATCTTCCTCCGAGGAGGTGGATGTGGAGAGCGCCGATGAGGATTCGCCCCCTCACTCAGCACAGTATGAGGAGTTGGTGGAGGTGGTTACTCGTGCCGTAGCTAAGTTAAATATCGATTGGCCGGCCGAAAAACAAGCTGAACAGCAGAAACGTAAGCTAGATGAGCGCTTTCTGCGGAGTAAGTTACCACCTCCACGCCAGAGCCTACCGTTCTTTCCCGATCTCCC
>NW_015554147.1:444175-446504 GCF_001515605.1 Sinocyclocheilus anshuiensis
GCAGAAAGGTAAGATAGATGAACGCTTTCTGCGGAGTAAGCTACCACCTCCGCGCCGGAGCCTACCGTTCTTCCCCGATCTCCACACCGAGGTGTTGAAATCGTGGGCTAGACCATATTCATCTCGTCTATTTACCCCCGCTTCCTCTCATTATGCAAACGTGGCGGGGGTTAGTGACCACGGTTATAAGGCGATGCCCCGGGTGGAACAGACGCTCGCGAGCTATCTGTCCCCTGGCGCGGCATCACCCTCAAAGGCTCCGGCATTGCCCTCCAGGCTGTTCCGCACAACATCTAGCCTGGTGGGCAAGGGGTATACGGCAGCAGGTCAGGCGGGTGCGTGTCTGCACACCATGGAGGTGTTACAGGCATACCAAGCCGACCTGTTAAAGGAACTAGATGAAGGCGAGGAAGTAAAATCTTACGATATAGCAGAGCTTCGTAGGACCGCTGACCTACCTCTCCACGCCACCAAAGATGGCAGCTCTAGTGGCAGCAGAGAGACATTTGTGGTTGACCCTGTCAGATATTAAAGAAAAGGAAAGGGTCTTCCTCATCGACGCCCCGCTTGATACGTCATCAACAGGTACCAGGAGGCCCGTAAACAGGGGGCGGCGTTCCAGCGGTTCCTCCCTTGCCATTCTCTAGCTCCGGGGGCTGCTGGGTGGGAGCAGCCCTCGCTGTGTACCCCCTCCTCCTCATACCGTGAGCAGCAAAAGCAGAGCGTCGCTTCTCGTGCTCCCCCGCAATGGGACCGAGGTCAGCGGCGCTCTAGGTCGAGGGCTTCGCAGTCGAAGCCCGATCTGAGGGTCGTGCTTCAAATCAGGGCGCAGCGGTCTCCAGTGAGCACTCCCCTCAGTATCTTCCACCTGGGAACGTAGCGGAGCTGAGGGGCTCGCTACCCCTTCGGGGGTCTCCAGAGCAGCTAGTTCGGCCGTCTCCTGCCGTTCCTCCGCTTCAGTGCACCGAATTAGCAGCCACAAGTACACCGGAGGCCAGTCTCGAGAGACTGGTTACCTTAGTAGACTGTTTAGCTGCCGTTCCTCCGCTTCAGTGCACCGAATTAGCAGCCACAAGTACACCGGAGGCCAGTCTCGAGAGACTGGTTACCTTAGTAGACTGTTTAGCAGCGTGGAAACTACTGCCAAATGTGTCTCGTTGGGTCCTGCACACTGTAGAGAAAGGCTATCGCATTCAGTTCGGCACTCCTCCGCCACTGTTCAACGGGGTCTTTTCCACACTCGTGGGCCCCGGGCAGGCTCTGGTATTAGAACAGGAAGTCAACACTCTCTTGAGGAAGAAGGCCAATCAGATCCGAGGACTGGTTTGTTACGATAGATCTAAAAGTCGTGTACTTTCATGTCTCCATCCTTTCAACTCACATGAAGTTCCTGAGATTTGCTTTCAGGGGCGAAGCTTACCAATATCGAGTTCTTCCTTTCGGCCTAGCACTCTCAACCCATACTTTTACAAAGTATGTGGAAGCTGCTCTGGCTCCACTGCGACTCCAGGGCATCCACATACTAAATTATATCGACGATTGGTTGATTTTGGCTCAATCGGAGTGACAGATGCGTCCCTCACCGGCTGGGGTGCGGTCATGAGTGGCCAACCTGCCCGCGGTCTGTGTAGCGATCGCCATCTCACTTGGCACATCAATTGCCTGGAGATGCTGGCCGTAATTCGAGCTTTGAAGCACTTCCTCCCGGACCTAAGAGATCACCATGTGCTAGTGCGCACCGACAACACAGCGGTGGTCTCTTATATCAACCACCAGGGAGGTCTGCGTTAGCGCCCCTTGTACAAGCTGGTGCACCAGATCCTTGTGTGGTCCCAGGGCAAAATCCTTTCATTGAGAGCAGTACATATTCCTGGGTATTTGAATATGAGAGCGGACATCCTGTCGAGGCAGGTGCCGAGGCCAGGGGAATGGAGGCTTCAACCCCAAGGTGGTGAAGCAGATATGGAGAATTTTTGGCCTGGCTTAGGTGGACTTGTTTGTGACTCAGATGACATTGCACTGTCCCCTCTGGTTCTCTCTGACTCATCCGGCTCCACTGGGGTTGGATGCTATGGTACAGACTTGGCCGAGGCTTCGTCTGTACACTTTTCCCCCGATTGCTCTGCTCCCGGGAGTTCTGGAGAGAGTGCGCCAGGACGGGGTCCGTCTGCTACTAGTAGCCCCGTTCTGGCCGGGCCGAACATGGTTCTCAGACCTGATTTCCCTTCTCGACGGCTCTCCATGGGAGATTCCCACCAGGAGGGACCTCCTCTCACAGGCGGAGGGCACGATATTCCACCCCCGCCCGGAGCTGTGGAAGTTATGGGGG
>NW_015554147.1:448047-448380 GCF_001515605.1 Sinocyclocheilus anshuiensis
CCTCTCGGTGGTCAGTCAGTGGGCAGACACCCCCTAGTTACACGTTTCCTCCGCGGTGCACTGAGGCTGAGGCCCCTAATACGATCTCGCGTTCCCACGTGGGACCTGACTGTGGTACTAGAAGCTCTTTGTAAGTCTCCATTCGAGCCTATTGAAGACATTTCTGATCGCTATCTGAGAATTAAGACTGCCCTTCTTCTGGCTGTTACTTCTCTAAAAAGAGCTGGGGACCTTCAGGCCCTCTTAGTGGCCCCTTCTTACTTATGGCGCTTTTCCACTGCGTGGTACGACTCGGCTCGGCACGGCTCAGTACGGCACCGCACGGTTCGGCCC
>NW_015554147.1:450790-456925 GCF_001515605.1 Sinocyclocheilus anshuiensis
ACCAGCACAGTTTACACGTCACGTTTTGGTAACGGTACGGTTCACTTGGAACCCCAACCGAGGTGGTACTAAAAAAAGTACCAGGTACCAGGTACACTGTACCCAGTGGAAAACCCCCCAAAAGTGAACCGTACCGAGCCTTACCGTGCCGTACCATGCAGTGGAAAAGCGCCATTAGACTTTGCGCCCGGCATAGCCAAAGTGTTTCTCTACCCTCGAGCGGGGTATGTCCCTAAGGTTCCTTCTGTTACACCACAGCCTATCGTACTACAGGCCTTTTGTCCTCCTCCCTTCAGGGAGCCAGACCAGCAGAAGCTTAATTGCATGTGTCCAGTGCGAGAAGGGCGGACCAACTGCTTGTTTGCTATCGTCCCCCCAAGAGAGGTCTTCCTGCTACTAAACAGACCCTCAGCCGGTGGATAGTCGATGCCATTTAATGCAGGACATCTGCAACACTGCGGGTTGGTCCACGCCCCTCACGTTCGTCAGGTTCTATGGCCTAGATATGCGAGCCACTCCTGGCTCTTCTGTTCTCTCATCCTAGCTGTGCTCTTCCACACTAGGCAGCGATTTGCAAGTCTGGCATACTTGTTCCCAAAGCGTTCTCCGATGCAGCTCGAGTTCCTGAAGGGGAAGGTTACGTATGTAACCATGGTTCCCCGAAGGGAATGAGACGCTGCGTCTCAGGGGCATACTTCCAGCATCCCTGCGAGCGCTGGCTTCATTCCTAGAAGCTGACGCTGGTTCCACCTCACGTGCTTTTATAGCTTCCTGGTCGCTACGTCACCCGCCTATGATGTCTCGCTCTTCCATTGGACTGATTACACATGTGATTCAGAGCGTGGTCACACTGGGGGCGTTCCCAAATCGTTCTCCGACGCAGCGTCTCGTTCCCTTCGGGGAACCATGGTTACATACGTAACCTGGAGACGTTCCTCAGTGTTGTTTGGAAGCTTATTAGTTCAGTTAACATTAAAGCTTCAAGGTTTTTTTTTTTTCTGTATATTTTTCCCAAGGCAGTAAATGAACCACTTAGTTTTTATCTCTGCACTGAAAGTGGGCATAAACATAATTTGTATCCCCCCCCCCTTTTTTTTAACCAGAGGGGCTATAGATTCAGTTCCACCTAAATGAATTCCAATTACATTTGAAATTAATTAAAAAATATATTTACCCTAAATTATTGTCTTTCTTAATCAGATGAAGGAAGTCCACATTGCTAATTAATGTGTCACACTTCTAACTTAGTTAAAATAATTTTTAATCGTTGTTTTTAATGTGTATATATATATATTAGGGGTCACTTGTGCCTTGGATGATATACAGTCAAACTTGTTACAATCAGTTGGCAAACTTCTTTCTGAACTATTGCAATGAATGACAAAAAAATAGCTATTATTTAATGTGATGACAATAAAGAAATATATAAAGATCTGCCCAAGTACATGTTTTGAAGCTCATTGTGTATATTTAAACCAGCCTGACTTTCTTTTTTTTTCAGTATTTTTTTTCTTGCTCTACCTTCATGTTTAATGAGCAAGACAGATGTTCATAAGCAAATATTATTGTCTGATAGCTACAGGGTTAACTTCTCCATGAGGCAATGATGTCCAAGCTCTTATTTTCTTTACAATGAAAGTAAATGGTGACCACAGCTTCCCTGGTCCCCATCCACTTTCAATCTATGAACAAATAGCAGCATTAAATATCTAAATATTCCAAGCAAGCCAAAAAAAAAAAAAAAAAAGAAAGCCGTAAGAGTTTCGAATGACATGAGATTCAGTAAGCGATAACAAAGTGTTCATTCTTGAGTGAACTATTCTTTTAAGTTCAGTTCTCCCCTGCTGGGTGCATCTTATGCATGATCAAACAAATGATAATAGGCGAGTCTGAGGCCAAGTAGCTTTTTGTTATTTGCAGAACTGAAGCCAGTGAATATATTTGTCACTGCTGAGAAAAAATAAAGATTTTTAACTGTCTGTAACATTATGCTTCAGATCACTTGAAGTCCTTGTGCATCTAACTGAAGTACCTGTAATGATGGCTTTCTGTTCATCAGAAAACTAAGCCCATGTTTAGCCATGTTTTATTTAATCGAGATATTTAAATATCACCTCGTGATTTAAAGGTTCAGTTCCTTTGATTATACTTTATGTAGTTTCCAAGCTCTTTGTGCAGAGATTATATGTTTTCAATTTTACTAAAATAGCTACTGACACAATCCTGTTTCAACTGATAGATGTCTTTATGTGAATACAAAGATGTCTATGAGATCTGATGAATGTGTGAGCAGATTCCTTCACACATCCATCTGTCCTTTTTCATTCCATGTCATCTGAACCTCATGTGTCCAGCTTGTGTCTTTCACTGTCAGCTTTGAGAAAAGAAGATGGCCCAGGGGTGAGCCCTGAGGTACATTGTTCAGAGTTTATTTTGAAATTGTTGCTCCTTCCATTATATTACTGCTCACAGAGTGGGAATCATCATTGTCATAGACGTAAAGATGCTTGGGGACTCTGCGTAAGTCATCTTTCCATTCCACTTCTAGTGTACTATTTCTCTCTGGCCCGATTTACACCTGGTGTTAATATTAATCTCAAGTAATCCAATCACAAGTGCTCTGTACTAAATAACCGGGCATAAACGGGGTCCAAAACACTTTGCGATCCAGTCACTCATACAACACTAAGTAAATATAGTCAATTTTGATTTCACTGGTTGCAATACCAGGTGTAAATTTGTCTCTTTTTCTGTCTGCCTGACTCTCTCTTTCTCCTTACTTAATTTTCTCATTACTTCATTCCTCATTTCACTTTACATTGTCATATTCCAATCGTTTTTTTCATTCTTGTCATCTCGTGTCAAGAAATTATTATTACAGCACTTCTTGCAGGAAACTAAGTTTAGAATGGCCTTTGTCAAAACATGTGTTTCCAGGATTTTTCAGCAATTATAGACTTTTGTGATAAATTGTCATGTTGTATTAGAATGGACTACCTGTCCTACTGATCAGCTAAGAAGATGTTATTTATTTCCTGTTTAACTGTTCATATGAACAAGCTGTTTGTGTCGGACTATTGCGTGTTGTCGCTCTAAACTGAACTTCAAACAATGCATACAGCACTGAGCATTAGTGGCATCAGGCACTGAAACAGCGAACCAATATACTTCATACTCTATACAGTAAAACATATTAAGCAGGGTAGTAGTGGAAAACATAGCAATTTTTGTAGCTTTTGATGTCTTTCCTACAGATATATCAATATTGTTTAGTATGTTGGTATGTTTTTTTCTTCTTCTAAAAATCAATATTGTTTTGCTTTTGAGGTTTACACTCACACAGTCACAAGACAAGGAAGAATCATGTCACAAATCTAATGACATGCTTTTTAAAAGACTTGCCCTAAATAAATATACTCTAAATAGGAATAGTTCACCCAGACATAAAAACTAAAAAATTCTGTCATCAGTTATATTCAGTCATATTTTCAAATGAAGATATTTTTTAGTAAAACATGAGTCATTTCTGTCCCTCCACTGAAAATGTGTTCCGTTTCAAAAAGTTACGAGAAAAGTAATCCATATGATGAACACACATACATAAAGCACATCAATTATGCTAAACAAAGCTCAACCGCACTTGCTTGACGTAAGAATGCTCATGTATATTTGATGCACTCTATACAGTATATGTGCATTGATCAGTGTTTTTATGTGGATAAAAGCCTAACTTAAATATGTTCAACATATAAAGCAATAGTGCATCTTTAGAAGACTTGGATTATAAACCGATTACATTTATGATGTCTTTATGAAAGTTTAAAGGATCAAAGTTGGACTTTCAATGGAGGGACAGAAATTCCTCAGGTTTCATTAGAAATATCTTCATTTGTGTTTAAAAGATCAATGATTGTCTTATGGGTTTGATGACAACATGAGAGTGAGTAGTTGATGATAATATGTTCATTCTTGGGTGAGCTATCCCTTTAACTTCATTCAAATATTTAAGATATTCACTCCATTGCTTAAAAAATCAAAAGCAAAATAATCACAAATGTATCATTAATATAGTTGCAATATTATGCATCCTGATATATGAATTTATGCTTTGCACAGAACTTGCTGGAAATTGTTTCATTGCTCTTTAAGGTCCTTTCACGTGACTCACATCAGTGTCATACGCCTCTTTGATTTCCAGAAGCAAAAATGTTGCAGATAATGTTACTGTGTATTCATTTGCATAGGCTGTTTATTTGTGTATATTATTATGATCATTCTCTTATTGGTGTGATCTGTTTTGTGCCATACAACTTGAGATCAGTGCATTGTCATATATCAGTGTATCTTCCACTAGTTGCTCTAATTTTCTTGTTTCCACAGAACTCTGGGAATGAAGAGTTACCGAACCCAGCTGACTATGTGAGCTGCCATCACCCAGGCAACCAGGAACAATTTGTTGAACCTCCACCTCCTTCTGCCTACTCCCCTGTTACCTTCCTGCCCCAGAAACCTTACACCCAGCACCCTACTAATACCCCCATGTACACGTTCCAGCCCAACGCTGCCCCTCCCGGCCCCCGACCTCCGTTTAACTACCCCAAAGAGCAGTCCATCTAGACCCACGGCTGTCTGAGTTGGAAGACGCCCCATTGCCCCATATAGGATAGCCATTACGCGTCACACGTCACACCTGGAGAGAACAACACTTCCTTCCTCATTACTGTTGTCCTGCGCTGGCCACATCAGGATGCGGACGGTCTCTCGGAACAGTGAATAAAAATGTCAGTAGTTTGTGGACCTGAAACCGTGTGTGTTGTGCACTGCATGTTTCACTATGAGGCTGTGATTAGGACCCATAGTCTTGTGCTGTAAATATAGAAACACTGCACCACAACTGTACACCCTCCCTCCCCTCACAACAGCACACCTCACTTCTCCTGAGCACAGGGTATCAGCCTTCACTCTGCCTAAACCTGTCTTAGATCTTTCCCTCCATTATTTTAATTCTGCCAAGTGTCTGACCATTGACAGTGTTTCAAGAAATTGTCACCCAAAAGGGAACGTTCTGTCATTATTTATGCACTCTCATGTCATTTCAATGCATATGTTGGTATTTTTTTTCTAGAGCATAAAGATGAATTTTTGAATAACCTTCTCGCAGCTCTTTACTGGGAAACGGTTCAAAGTAGTTAAGTCTGTCAGGTTCCAAAAAGGACAACAAACTTCACAGAAGTACCATAAATGTCATGTGGACCAGTTTTATGGTCCTTTTATATTGTTTTTTGTCCTTTTTAGATCTTGTATGGAAAAAGAACCACATGAATGATATTTAAAGGGCCCCAAACTCCTTAAAAGTACCATTAATGTTGTATGGACCAGTTTTAGGGTATTTTCGGTTATTTTTTGACCTTTTTAAATCTTGTACGGAAATAAAAAGAACTGTGCAAATGATATTTGAAAGGTATTCAGTCTCAATAGATGTACCATAAGTGTCATATATTTATTTTTTAGTGAAAAGGGGTTCTTTAGATCTTTTAAATGTTCTTCAAATTAAATAAAAGTGGTTCTTTTAAAAAAAGTTAACTGAAAAGTACTTTGGGGAACCAAAATTGCTGCTTCTGTGGCATTATTGTGAAAACCTGTATTTTGGGGTGTGTGGAAAAGAACGTCTCAGGTTACTTGTGTAACCATGGTTCCCTGAGTAGGGAACGAGACACTGCATCCTCTAGGGGGCGCTATGGGGAACGCCTCGTCGTGACCCGTGTCTGAAGCATACATTGAAAAAACACCAACTCGTTGGCCGGCGACAGCCATGACGTCACTACCGGTGCGACTAAAGTATAAATAGGCGCTGGGAGCACACATCATTCACTTCTTCGTCTGATGCTTGCGTCCGCAGCATGGCGAGAAAACCTAGAGGACGCAGTGTATCGTTCCCTACTCAGGGAACCATGGTTACACAAGTAACCTGAGACGTTCCCTTTCATGGGAACTTCGAACTGCGTCCTCTAGGGGGCGCTATGGGGAACGGTATACCCACGCCGCCATGCTGAGGGGAGTGCAAGCCAGAACCATGGCGAGCACTAAGTACCAACTCTACCATATTGCTATGGGAGTCGCCCCTGGGACGTTAGA
>NW_015554147.1:457983-462761 GCF_001515605.1 Sinocyclocheilus anshuiensis
AGGTATCCAGAGGATACATAGGAGGAGTGGTGCCCAAGGCGGAACCAGGGTTTTAAACCACTCAAAAAGAGCACGAAGTCTCTGCGCGTGTCTCTTACCATACAGGATTTTTAGAAAAGTGGGCAAAGCATAACGTGAATAATATTTAAGAGTTTTATTTTTGCGTTCCTTCTAAAAAAAATAAATGCATACAGATTTGAATCACATGAGGTTGAGTAGATAATGACAGAACTGTTTCTTTGTCATTGTCATTTTGCTTTTTCCTCTTCCAGTGAGTTCTGTTTTATCGATTGCTACACATTTGTGTGTTACTCTTTTATTCTTCAGATTATATTTGCTTGCTTCTTGTTGTACATGCTTGAGTTGAGTGACTGTTAAATATAACATTTTATTTATCTCATGACATTTTGTCAAAATTACGGCATGGCACAACATCCCTACACTGATTCTGCTGCAACAGCATTATATGGGTAAATTGGCAGTGCCCATATTTCTCAAATAGTATCGAATAGTACCAAATATCAATACAATATTTAGTCATACTAATCTAAAATGTGAATGTTCCCTCTGCTCTAAATGAAAAATTAAAGGGCTCTATTTCACTTCCTCTCATAAGATATCATCTGACACAATGTCACAAATAAAACACTTATTTTTTGATGACATAAACACTTTCATCTAATTTTGCTTGTAGTTACCAAAGAAATAGAGCATTCTACAGTATGTTTGCTTCCACAAAAATGTTTACATTTGGTATTATCAAAGGTTTAGAGAGATAAACAGATACTTTTTAATCAGGACACTCATCCACGTTTCAAGCGATCCAGATAATCGTAACTCTCGTGTATCCATTTCTTTGAAATCTTGTTGTTAAAAGATAATGTGTTTTATTTCCGTTGCTGCTGTATTCATAAGTTGTCCTCGAAAATGCATGTGTTTCTGTACAGTCCATGTCTTTAATTTTCATCATCCCTGAATAGCTTTTTGTTAAAACTACTATTAATGTCCCATTTAGTTACACTGGTTGACCTACCCAAAACCTTTTCAGGGACAATCCACAACTTTCTTCCTCATTAAGCTATTTTTGAAAGAAAAGCATATGTTGATGTATTTTTTTAGAGAACAATCTTCAATATGTTCTAACCGTCTAGAACATATTCAGCATTATATTCAGCCCTGAAACCTTTATGAAGAGCCAATAAAAATCACTGCTGCCCTCTTTACAACCCCAACCAGACCTCTTCAAAGAATGAGATCATCTGACAAGAATGACGCTCATGTTGTTAGGCCATGTCAAATGTACATGCTGGAAAAGAAAAAAAAAATATGCTCAGTGTTTGTGCTCAATGTGAAAGTTACAAGTGATAAAAGAGAAACCCTTAGAGTTGTTCTGGATTGGTTTTAAAAATGTATTTTTGCAGTGGTTTATGGGATAGGTTACAATTTGTGAAGCTACCTACTGTGCACACCTTTATGTCTGGCATTGATTTTTATGTGTGTACTAATGTAGCATTAGAATAATCTGTGGTTACTGGGTCGCATTGCTGGAAAGGAATACCTGTCCCCATGTCACATATTTTGTATTATTGCTGCCACTTGTATTATTATTATTATTATTAATCAACACTGAAGATCGTGCATTGTTTGTCACTAGTTGAGTTTTCTTTGTTGTCCTACTGCCTCGGATAATTTGAAATAATACGTAAATTGTTTTTCTTTTCTTCTGAAATTGTTATATTATTTTACTTCAATTATATGTTTGCAATCCTGCCGAGTTTGTTTTTTTTTTACACGTAAGCTGTACTTTTTGTTAATATTTTCTAACACATGCAATGTATATATTATATCTTCATGTTTGTAAAGGAAAATCATCGTCCGAGTCATCATGAACACATGAACTCAATCATTGTATGTGTCACTGCTATTTATTCTTCCATATGTGAAGCATTATGACTTTTTTGTCTTTTTTTTACATGGGGATTATGTTTGGTGTAAAAATGTACTTTATGTGACAGATGTGTGAAACAAAACTCATGCAGATGAACATTAAACCTCACAAAATCTGTCCTCGAAAATGCATGTGTTTCTGTACAGTCCATGTCTTTAATTTTCATCATCCCTGAATAGCTTTTTGTTAAAACTACTATTAATGTCCCATTTAGTTACACTGGTTGACCTACCCAAAACCTTTTCAGGGACAATCCACAACTTTCTTCCTCATTAAGCTATTTTTGAAAGAAAAGCATATGTTGATGTATTTTTTTAGAGAACAATCTTCAATATGTTCTAACCGTCTAGAACATATTCAGCATTATATTCAGCCCTGAAACCTTTATGAAGAGCCAATAAAAATCACTGCTGCCCTCTTTACAACCCCAACCAGACCTCTTCAAAGAATGAGATCATCTGACAAGAATGACGCTCATGTTGTTAGGCCATGTCAAATGTACATGCTGGAAAAGAAAAAAAAAATATGCTCAGTGTTTGTGCTCAATGTGAAAGTTACAAGTGATAAAAGAGAAACCCTTAGAGTTGTTCTGGATTGGTTTTAAAAATGTATTTTTGCAGTGGTTTATGGGATAGGTTACAATTTGTGAAGCTACCTACTGTGCACACCTTTATGTCTGGCATTGATTTTTATGTGTGTACTAATGTAGCATTAGAATAATCTGTGGTTACTGGGTCGCATTGCTGGAAAGGAATACCTGTCCCCATGTCACATATTTTGTATTATTGCTGCCACTTGTATTATTATTATTATTATTAATCAACACTGAAGATCGTGCATTGTTTGTCACTAGTTGAGTTTTCTTTGTTGTCCTACTGCCTCGGATAATTTGAAATAATACGTAAATTGTTTTTCTTTTCTTCTGAAATTGTTATATTATTTTACTTCAATTATATGTTTGCAATCCTGCCGAGTTTGTTTTTTTTTTACACGTAAGCTGTACTTTTTGTTAATATTTTCTAACACATGCAATGTATATATTATATCTTCATGTTTGTAAAGGAAAATCATCGTCCGAGTCATCATGAACACATGAACTCAATCATTGTATGTGTCACTGCTATTTATTCTTCCATATGTGAAGCATTATGACTTTTTTGTCTTTTTTTTACATGGGGATTATGTTTGGTGTAAAAATGTACTTTATGTGACAGATGTGTGAAACAAAACTCATGCAGATGAACATTAAACCTCACAAAATCTAAAAAAACAAAAAAACATTTGTTTTGAAATTTACTGTGGAGCGTCTGTGAAACTAAACTGTATTTTGCTGAAAGCTTTATTCGCAAAACTACACTTTTGAAATCAACTAGTTGGTGAGTTGCCATAACAACTACTTGACTAATTGTCTTGAAACTATGTTGGTTCTGGTTTCACCTGACCTCGAAAATAGCTTGATGGAACCTGGCGAAACTCTTTAAAAGTTGAGCTATTTTTAGCTTACTCAGCATTTTCTAAAAACAAAAAATACCATGCCTCATAGTGACCTGAAAACAACAGCAGTATTAAACTAAATATTTATTGAATGTTGTTGAACGTCACATAAGCACTTCTGGGAAAACCTCTGCATGAAGGCTCTTAGAAATACGTTTTTTTTAATGGTACAATGAAATGAAGTGTCTAAATTAACTGATTTACTAAATAAATTAGACTTGAGAGAGAGAGAGAGAGAGAGAGAGCATTTTAGGGTCAGGTTTTTAAGATCACCTTAACTTACATCTTCAGTTATTCTCCACTGAAGAAAATTTTGTTTTCCAAACCAGCACATAGATCTCATTATTAAGTGGAACTTAAGTGCATCATTAGAGAGCTGTGATATCTAAACAAGCTGACAAAAAGCTTAAACGTGACCCTGGACCAAGTCTTAAGTCACTGGGGTATATTTGTAGCAATAGCCAAACATACGTTGTATGGGTCAAAATTATTGATTTTTCTTTTATGCCAAAAATCATTAGACAGCTAATGCTCTCTGATGAAAATTAATTTTCCTTCACGACATCTGCTTAACCCAAAGTTTTCCTTTACATAACTGGAAAATTAATATAGTCTATGTTTGAATGCAAGTGTACGTCAGTACTCTGATCAGTGGTATAAATAGAGTGTTCAAGTGCCTTGAACATTTTCAAGTTTTGTCGTAACCTGTAGCCAATGTACTTGCAACAATATGTCTAAATAATATTTTGGACTGAAGAACATCATTCAGATTTTATAGCTCGAAAGGCATTCATTTTAATTTGATTGGGAAGGCAGTATGATTTTCTCCATGACTGTGATATGCCATTAAATCCATCACAAAGCTGTTTTTTTCCCCCGTGTCCACTAGAGCGGCAGGCATTGCCAGATATTTTCTCTGTCTGATTGGGCATTTGGTGGTAGTGCTAAATTCCACACTGTGGAAATTGTTTCCTGTCCCAAATGGCCTGTCCCGTTACGGCACTTTTTGACAGCTGACAGTTGTGTTTTATGCACACTGATTCAAAATATTTATTCACCAACTGTAATAAGCAACCTCTGAAAGACACAAGTAATCAAAATATATTGGAGGAGATGTGCCTCCCTCAGTGGAGTCAATAGTGGATGTGGCCCTGTTTATATCCTTTCAAAAAGACCATGAAATCAAATTTGCAAATGTGTTGCTTTAAAGGGATAGTTCACCCAAAAATGAATACTCTGTCTTCACTTAAATGTAAACCTGTAGAACTGTGAAACGAACACACTCACACACACACACACACACACACACACACACACACACACACACACACACACA
>NW_015554147.1:462929-463100 GCF_001515605.1 Sinocyclocheilus anshuiensis
TCAGTTTTGACCCTAATGACTGGTTTTGTGGTCCAGGGTCACAAATGTTTGCCAGTAGCCTGATTCTAAGTCTGTATCTTCAATAGTTCCTCTCTCTGACATAAAAAAATACTATTCACTTCAATATTGATTTGAAAATACTTCTCAAAATATCATAATTAAAAAAAAAAA
>NW_015554147.1:463148-474797 GCF_001515605.1 Sinocyclocheilus anshuiensis
CACACACACACACACACACACACACACACACACACACACACACACACACAGACAGACAGATATTATACATGAATGGGGTCAAATGTTGTTTTTGATCTCATTGACTTTCATTGCATGGATTACAACAATTAAAACATTCTTCAAAATGTTGAAGCTAAACATTGATGTTTAATTACTGCTTCTCCGAAGGCATGTTTGACTGTTTCCAAATCAGGCAAACATCCAAGGTTAGCAAAAAGAGTGTAACACCAGAGAACTTGTATTATTATTATTATTATTATTATTATTATTATTATTATTATTATTATTTATGGATGTCAATGGAGGATAGGTATTACTATTGAATAAACTGCTTTTGTCAGAAATGTGTGGGAAAGCTTATCATTTAATGAACTGATAGCATATATTCTAACATTTGTTTTGGATTGATCAATTTTTCGAGTAAAAAAATGCTGTATTATAAGATAGGTCATGTAATTTTGTGACAGGTAGAATTCAGTTTATAGCACTTCATTTATATGTAGCCCCGCCCCTTTTCAGCACTGCGCATTGTCTTCAGTCTTCCGTTTGTATTTACACAGTGTGAAGGTAAGTTAGTATGAATTGATGAACGAACCGCTCATTTTTAAATCTTCCCGGTCTACTGACATTTGCTATGACATCCGCTTCGGACATTAATTCACATGATAATGTTCATTAACTCTACAATAAGTAAATCCACTTCAGCTAATTAATCTTCAACAGTGACGCTATAGAGCTACTGCAAAAACAGAAGTTCAAAGACTAAAGATGGCTGCATACTTGTTTCTTTGAAGCATAAGATCTATTCGCATCACAGTATTTGACTTGCACATTTCTGACAGAAATTCAGTGCCAATGTTACGAGATTTTTCAACCCGATCTCACGGCAATTTGTACATATTTGACAAGTTGGCTAATTCGTATGAATTCCTACAACCTCACTCGTACGATTTCATATGATTTGTAAAAAATGTTACGTATTTTACGAGGTGGCAAATTCATAGGAATTTGTAAGTAGGACCACACCTAACCCCGCCCCTAAACTTCACAGAAATCGTACAAAATCATATGAGTGAGGTCGTACGAATTAGCCACCTTGTAAAATACGTACGAATTGGCCGTGAGATTTTCGGTTTCTGAGATTTTCGGTTTCAATGGGCGGAGCATACATGAATATTCATGAGTTTCCGGGACAGGCACGTGGAAATGACAATTTTAGTTAACGCTGTATCTCAGCAGGTTTAACAGAATCTTTCAAAAAAGGTAAATATATTTCCATTCCAAAATACAAATTCAATAGTGATTCACATTCAAAATCCAGGAAAATGTAAGGCATGAAGGATGCAATTAATAAAGTAAAGTTTTCCTGAATTTTAAGTATGAATTCTTGTTACAAACTAAAAATATTTATGCACCAAAACAAGACAACATAGGAGACAAGAGATTGTGATGTAAATGTCCTTGTTGAATCTGCTGTATAAAAATATGACACATAATAAAGCTATTCTTCTAAGATCTTATGTAAAATATTTAGCCTAAAAATAAATAAATCGACATTTCTAAACTTGATTCTGTCATTTGATTCATGACATTGCCATTCAAAACTTTGGGATTACTATGTTTTTTTTTTTAAGAAATGTATACTTTTGTTAGACAAAAGACGTGGAAGTGACAACAATGATGTATTAAATCAATTAAAAAATTTGCCAGTAAATACATTCATAATGTTACAAAAGATTTCTATTTCAATTAAATGCTGTTCTTCTGAACTAGTTCTAGTTCTATTAATCGAGGGATCCTGTCACTGTACAATGGTTTCCACACTTCATTTAGCAGTACAACCATTTTCAACTGTGATAATAATAAGAAATGTTTCTTGAGCTGCAAATCAGCACATTAGAATGAATTCTGAAGGATCATGTGACACTGAAGACTAGAGAAGTCGGGATCTGACATCACAGAAAACAGTTATTTTAAATGTTTAAATATTGTTAATTATTAAATGTTTATCTAATAACAATATAATTTGATTAACTGATTATTAAAAACTTTTTTTTTTATTTCAGTTTCAGTTAAGAATTCATTTTTGTGCATCACTAGTCACAACCCTGCTGTACTTTCAAAATATGTAGCATATTATTTAGAAACACTTTATACACCAGTCAAGAAACCTGAACAAAAGTGTCAGTACATCAATAATATAAGTTGTCTTAAAAAGATCCAGAACCTCTTTGAAACATCTCACATATTAGAGCTATGGCATCATTATGGCGACTGCTCAGTAAGACACAACAACAATCACATCAACAAAATTGGTAATGACACCACAGTAATTTGGCTAATTAACAACAATAAAACTGCGTACAGAGAACAGGTGGCTGATTTGACAATGCGATGCCATAAGAACAACCTGACCGTGAATGACAACAAAATAACATTGCAGACTTCAGGAGACACGGAGGTGTCTTAGCAGAGAATGAGGCCAAAACTTCAATACTCTAGACGGATGGCCTACATTATGAACCATGTAGTCTGGCAAAGCTTATATCGCAACACAAGCCTGAAACGGCGACAAATGCTCTAGGTTTAACATTTATCAACTGACTAGAGTTATTGTATTATTCTATTGCTTAGCTTAGCAAAATGTTGCTTTCTAAAAGTAACTGAACTGATTGATCTTAAGTTATTGCCAAAACAATCTGAGAAAAAATTAAGAAATAGTTCACCCAAAAACTGAAATTTTGACACATTGCATCCTAACCCCATCATTTTCTTTATTCCATGAAACATGTTTCTCCAAACAATGACAGTGGATGGCAATTCAGAATATAAAGCTATATTATCATAAAAAAAATCATATAAATAATGTTATGATGTCATATGATAGCATTAAACATTTATTTTAATTTTTGGGTGAACTTTTCCTTTATTTAGGAAGCCGGTTCCTGCCTCACTCAGAATAAAAAAAAAAAAAAAAAGATGAAGAAAGGAAATTGCACATTTGCACATTGTTTTTTTTGGCTGACTAAAATTCCTTATTAGACTGAACAAGAAACCATGCAATAAAACATCAAGTCTACAAACAGAGTAGGATCACACAGCAAAAGCATAGAAAGCCATTTGCCTAATCCTCTTGAGCCCCGACATCCCTTCTCCTTCTTCTCTTCCACCAGGCTTAGGTCGCTAAAAGTTTACTCAGAGTGCCAAAAGTTCACTTATAATGCTTATACACTACATATAATGTATCTTGTGAATTCATTGTTCTTTCCCTTTTATCTGCAAATGGTAAAATGGTCTGTTTTATAACAGAATGATGGATCATAATGAAGATTTAAAACTTTTTTTGTGGATTGTGTTTCCCCCAGTTTCTGATGAGAATAACTTTCTTCCTCTTAAAGAAGATATATGATCCTTGGATCATGTGATTCGGCCCAGAAAAAGTCCCATTAAAGGGGTCATGAACTGAGAAATCAAATTTCCCTAGATCTTTTGACATATAAGAGATTATTGTACTATAAACACATCCTGTACATTTCAAAACTCGTTAGTTTAAAAACAGCTTTTATTGAAACCAAGCTCAGGAAAGGACTCGTTTTGGAATGTGCCACTTTATGGCGTAATAGTGTGGCTAAGCACCGCCTCCGCACGAGAAGATCAATGCCTGCTTCTACAGCTCTGCCTCTTTAGCCACGCCCACTGATAGGCACTTGTAGTAGTAGGAGAGGAAATACTAGAGAGACGCAAACACAGGATTACTCCATCAACAGAACCATGCAGATGATATTACAAGATTACTAGACACTGTGTAGTGTAAGATGTAAAAAATAGTCTTTGAATTGCCTTCCTTGTGATCCTAACATATCTAGACAGGACGCTAGTGCTGTTGCGTCATGTCGCGAATCCATTTCTCTTTCAGGTCAGAAGGGTGTGAATGCTTGTATGTCAGAAATAGAGCTGAACATCAGTTTACTGTCGGAGATTTGTTGTGTCAATCCGTGCCGCATCAAGTGTAGACAGAATTGCCGATTATAATGGGTTCTGTTGTCTACAGTCGCATTGCGCCACTCGCGTCCAGTCTAAGTCCAGTCTAAACACGGGGTAAAATGAGCAAAGAGCTCCAGATCGCGTTTGTTTGTTTATTTTACTACAGATTCAATTTTAAACATGGCAGTATGATGCAGGCTTTTCAGAGAGACTGAAAGTAAACGACGATGCAGTGCTGAGTCTGAGCGGATCCAACAGCAATGTCGCAACACAGAAGTGTGAGTAAACATGTTTTTACCACTATTGCATTGTCTGCTCCAGATCGTTTGATATATGAGTATTTACATGTTTTCAACCCAAATGACCCATGTTGTTTTCAGAGTAGGTCACAGCAGCATCCATCTATTATTTTAATAAGCAAAACTGTTAGCCAATCACAGCAGTGGGCATTTACTTGTGAGTCAGGATATAAAATAGTCTATTACTTCTAAATTATGTTGTTGTTTTTTTGTTTGTTTTTTTTCTTTATGTAAAATCACACTAATTTTAGAAGTGAACCCCAGAGAACATTATAAAATAATAATAACAAATTTAGTTCATGAACACTTTGAGTTTTATTATCTGGAATTTATGACTGATTTTGTTTTTGATCTGGGCATTTACACAAAACTGGAAAAGAGTAGGCTAATGCTTTGGGATTGTGTAACCAGAAACCTACTGTATGGAGCTCAACATTAATTTATTTATAAGCAAGCTAATTCACATTCACAAAATAAGATTCACAAATGTGTTGCACAATTCACAATAAGTACACTGAACAAAATTATAAACGCAACACTTTTGTTTTTGTTCACTTCACTTCAACTTTATTGTCACTCTTCCACATACACAGTATACAGAAGAACGAAATGTCGTTTCTGACAGACCAAGGTGCAAAGCCACTGACAAAACAAGTATACACACATGTTCATGACAACAGGGATCAGACATAAGAGCACATTAATTCAAGTCAAGTCAAGTCACCTTTATTTATATAGCGCTTTTAACAATACAGATTGTGTCAAAGCAACTGAACAGCATTAATTAGGACAATAGTGTGTCAATAATGCAAAATTAACATTAAATATGACGAGCAATAAACACCCACACGACGCCATACATGCTGTCTGCCGTCTGCCCTGTACAGTGAAAACCGGGATTCATCCGTGAAGAGAACACCTCTCCAAAGTGCCAGACACCATCGAATGTGAGCATTTGCCCACTCATTTGCTAGTCTCAGACGATCTTGGAGGTGAAGATGCTGGATGTGGAGGTCCTGGGCTGGTGTGGTTACACGTGGTCTGCGGTTGTGAGGCCGGTTGGATGTACTGCCAAATTCTCTGAAATGCCTTTGGAGATGGCTTATGGTAGAGCAATGAACATTCAATTCACGGGCAACAGCTCTGGTGGACATTCCTGCAGTCAGCATGCCAATTACACGCTCCCTCAAAACTTGTGACATCTGTGGCATTGTGCTGTGGATTAAAACATTTTTTTGTGCTGTGTGATTAACACATTTTAGAGCGGCCTTTTATTGTGGCCAGCCTAAGGCACACCTGTGCAATAATCATGCTATCTAATCAGCATCTTGATATGCCACAGCAAAAACAAAAGTGTTGAGTTTATAATTTTGTTCAGTGTATGTTTGCACATAAATGATTCTATGTCTAGAAATTGATTGTTGAATCTTTATTTTTAAATTGCCATGTTTGTGGATCGTTATGGGTTTGTTTGTGCATATTTTGAGACAACTATTACACTTGGATTCATCTCACAAAACTTTTGCTTCATTGTGACGTTAATGTGTCCTTCAAAAACTGTGCCCATTATTTTTGTGTATTAGTCCTGTTCTATAATCCAAACAGATCTGGCTGATGTTAAGCAGATAAATGGCACTGGGTCCAGAAATCTTTCCTGTATCAGTCCAGTGCACCTATAGCTCACTTGTCATCTTGACACCTTTTAATAAGCATTAATTGCGGTAATTAGTAATCCGGAGCACAACTCTCATTATATCATACTTCCAAAGTCTTTACAATTTAGCAGGACATTAGGCAGCCAGTGACACAGACCAGCTACTGGAGCAGGGGAGGAGGATCTGAATGCAGATTTAGGTGGAGGTTTCAGACATCTTGGGACCTTTGATATCAAGCCCACCTTCAAGGACTGATTCAAACACTCAACCATGTCCCCAATGAAGACACCTCCACATAAGCTGTGGACATAGACGGATTAACCATATGGACAATTGGGCAACTTTTATTTCAAAGCATTATAGTCACTAATATTATGTTTTATTGTAAGAAATATTATATGTTTTATTATCCTACATAAAATTACCCTAGCATGAAAAGTAGCTAGTATTAGCTAGTACACATACAATGTCTCAATCATCCCTGATTATGGCCTGTGCCATCACAAGGGTCTTGAACTTTTTGAATATATGCAAAAATTAAAATCGTTTAACGTTTGATTGATTTATTTTTTTTGATAACTAGTTGAATAGATATTTAATTCATTGTAGTAAAAATAATTAAAAAAAAATAATAATAATAATAATAAACAAATAAATAAATAAAAGCATCTGCCAAATGCATGAATGTTAATGTAATATTTATGCATTTTTTCATCAAAATTGTGTACACATATTCCACAACACATCAGAGTGTTGACACTTTGCAGGCATGTTTATGACCCTAAATGTCATATAATTTAAAGGAGAACAGCATAGGTTACCCAAAATGTCAGAGCTCAAAAAAAAAAATCAAAATGGGTTTTAATAACCCACAAAGAGGGTGAATTAACAAAACGATATATTTGGCAAATTCCAAACGGAATTTAGTGTCCCTATGACCGAAGGGCAGAGCCCTTGAAGTGAGTTCTTTGAAGGATGCAGGGCATCAAATTTGATTTGATTTGATTCAAATTATTGTTTTCTAATTGTGTCTTAAATACTATTGAACATTTTCAAACAAAATTTGCATAAACTTGCTTTCTCTTAACCTTCTGAAATCATATTTCTATTGCTGACAAAAATATTTTGTATTACATTAAAATAAAGACAAATTGAATTATTCTACTTACATTTTTATGTGAATTTGTAATCAACTTTGCTTTAAAATGCATTGCGAGAACTTCAAACCCAAGATCACATGATCACAAACGGAAATCACTTCCTTGATGTGACCATCGCATGTTCCCTGCACTAATGGACTACTGGAAGGGCCCTTTGTGAAGGGATTCAGTTGTTCACTTTCTTTTGGAAAGTCCGTGCAAATGTGTCCCCTTCCCAAAGTGCTTTTAAAGGGTGCAAAATAGCTCTTTGGAATTCGTTGATTGTTCCCTATTTTGTTAATGTGTGGTTTTTCTATCTTAAAATTGTGACACCAAGTGGTAACATGTTTTGGACTCTAAAGCAAAGGAAACTGCAGCATTTTTTTTAAAGTATTGATTGCATTCGATATTCAATATTGACTGCATTTCGATAATGTTGTCCAAGTTTTTGTTAGCCGAAATCATTGAACGAATATTTATTATCTGTTATAATTTCTAAAGTATATAATGTTTAGAAAGCCTACGGCCCAAGTCACTGGGCTCCAACATCCCTGTGACCCTACATAGGACAAACACTTTAGAAAATAGATTAATGGATGAATGGATAAAGTTTATAAAGTGTAAATATAAAGTTCCTCAGTAGCTTCAAAGCAAGTTCCCAAACCATTTTTTATGCTAAACATCAATGTTCATCTACTGTTAATTGTTAAAAAATGACTGTCATGCAAATGTTTTCAATCTGCTCAACAGCACAGATAATATTTAGTTCCACCTCATGAGGTTGATGATTATCAATTTCTGCAAGATAATTGCCTTTGCCTGACCATTTGTTTAATATATATATATATATAAGAAAGAGTCCACAAAAGCTCCACATTTTCAGACAGTGAATGATGAACCCTTTATATTGGTATTGATTTCATGTGTTGTGTTTAAACTATGATTGTATTATTTAACACCTGTATGTTTATTGCTATACGTGTCCGAACAGATTAGGTTGAAGTGTCTGTGCTGAAGACTTTGGTCTTTATTTCTTTCTAGACTGAATTTATCTCTGGGTCATCATCAGTACAATGGATGATTTTGCTGAAACAAAGATTTAAAACATTGTTTTTTTTCCACACACTGCTTTCTTTGCTCAATTAGTTCATATCTGCAGCATTAACATTGAGTTCATCGCAGACTGAGCCAAAGAGGTAATGTGAAAATCCTCCTACTGATAAGAGTTTAATTTGCCACCATCAGAAAGGAAAGGGGGAAAGAAACACATAATCACATTAGTTCATGAATTACTTGTCTTGTGTAGTGAAATCTGTGGCCTTGTTCAGCTCAGGTTTTAATACAGTTATCCTAGCTTAAGAAATGGGTGAGAATGTGAATATTTCAAGGACATTGTTCCTTGTTGGGTCTGTTTTTAGTTCTACCAGTAGAGACTGTGGGTGGAAGAAAAGCATTAAACTCTAGCTAAAGGTAAAGCGCTACTCTCAATAGTTGACAGTGAATGCACTGGCTGCTGAACACTGTTAATCTCATTAAACCAAAGTAAACTGAAAGTCAAGTAGCTTCATGCCATTCCGTCAGAGTGTGTCGAAAGCTTCAACTCCAATTAGTTAAAAAAACTAAGTCCATTTAGATCAGTGATTCATCCTGTGCTTCATCTAACAAACTTCAAACTAACAGCCAACAGAGTCACAATCAAATACTTGAGCTTCAGCTTGATGAGAGCCTTAAAGGGAGAGTTGTGTCTCATGTCATAAGTTCAGTCTAGAAAGAAATAAAGACTGGCAGCCATATCACCCTGCAGCCCAAGACTGGTTGCCCACTGAAGCTAAGCAGGGCTGAGCCTGGTCAGTACCTGTATGGGAGACCTCCTGATAAAACTAGGTTGCTGCTGGAAGAGGTGTTAGTGAGGCCAGTAGGGGGTGCTCACCCTGTGGTCTGTGTGGGTCCTAACGCCCCAGTATAGTGACGGGGACACTATACTGTCAACAAGCACCGTCCTTCGGATGAGATGTTAAACCGAGGTCCTGACTCTCTGTGGTCATTAAAAATCCCAGGATGTCTTTCGAAAAGAGTAGAGGTGTGACCTCGGCATCCTGGCCAAATTTGCCCATTGGCCTCTGATCATCATGGCCTCCTAACAATCCCCATATCTACTGACTGGCTTCATCACTCTGTCTCCTCTCCACCAATAAGCTAGTGTGTGGTGGGCGTTCTGGCGCACTATGGCTGCCGTCGCATCATCCAGGTGGATGCTGCACACTGGTGGTGGATGAGAAGATACCCCCTGACAATGTAAAGTGCTTTGAGTGCCTAGAAAAGCGCTACATAAATGTAATGAATTATTATTATTATTATTATTATTCCTCAAGGATCACATTTACAAGAATATTCACACAGCTCTTTTCAATACAGTGACAGTTTACAGCGACCATGTTTGTTGAGCTCAAAAAGGACATTACATGCAAAAAAAAAAAAAAAAAATCACCATAAAAGTAGTCAATATGATTTGTATGCTACATTCCAAGTCTCCTGAAGCCATGCGAATGACAATCTGTTATTCACTAATACGTTTTTTACTGATAATGTTCACCTCCTTTATAGATCTCTTCGCCATTCCTGTTTAGATTTAAAATGCGACATTGATATGTTGCACAATTCCTTATGTCATTGAAGTCAAACAACATAACTTGTAGTTTATCTTGTAGCATAACATTGTATGCAAATTTCATGCTAAGCAAAAGCAGGCAGCCGTCTCGGGCCTCCAGAATCCAAGGGCCCCATATAAATACAAATTAGAAAATTCAAATGGATGACAAATAACATACCATTGTTGCAAAACTCAGTTCTTTTCAGCACTGTTAATGCAAGTCCAAAGTTTACACACAGCTGCTGGAGGAAGAGTCTCTCTCTTTGTGATAGTTCAGTGAGTATATTGAGCACTCAATCTAATTTGATATAATTTTCTCATATTTTCTTTCTTAAAATAACGAAATGAATGCAAAAAGTGAACCCTCTATTATAATAGGATAATACATATCAGGAAAATATTTACATTGAAATTCATCAGGATTAATTTTAATATAATATAATGATTTGATAAATTATAAATGTAATATATTTTATAATTTAAATATACATAATTATTTATTATGTAATTATTTTAAAATAATATATTTTTAATATTGCCAAGATGTTTAAAGGAGCAAGTATACCCATTACACAAAACAAATATTTTGCCTGAACTGAGGGAATTAGTCATTGTACAGTAATAGTCATTCTCCCAGAAACTCATTAAGCTGTGCTGAGACCTAAAATGAACATTCAATATAAAATCATATTAGATGATCCTTTTAATTAGTCTTACACCTACCAAACTGATAATACTGTTTCCAAATTGATAATACAGTCTCAAACTAAATTGACAGCATAGAATAACACTGTGAAAGTTGAACAATAGAGAGAGGGAGCTCAAGGAAAATGAATTAATTTGAGGAGAATCTTATTCCTGTCTTTGCCTTGGACACCTAAACGACTCAAAACTATCATATGGCTTCAGGAGACATTGAATAATCAGTATAGACAAATGTTGTGATACTTTTTTATGGTATTCGTGGTCCTGGCAGTGGCCCCAAATTGTTCTTAGATGGAAAAAAGTTGCAGATTTTTCAAAAATGCATTTATTTATCATCTATCTATCTATCTATCTATCTATCTATCTATCTATCTATCTATCTATCTATCTATCTATCTATCTATCTGTCTGTCTGTCTGTCTGTCTATCGATCTATCTTTCTATCTATGTTTCTTCATCTTACTCATTTGAAATAACTTGAGGGTGAGTAAATAATGGCAACTTGAGGTGAACATTTCCATCAAAAACAAATCCTCCCATATACAATACTAATATCAGAGATACATCATTTTTTCAGTTTCTTGTCTTCATAATCTCCTTTGAGGACTTTGCACCGAGACTGCCTGTCTCTGACCCACACGTTGAATGCATCAGTTTCTTTACAGTTTTTCTCAGTCGTTTTGGTGCATTTCTCAAATCAGAAATGAAATTCTCAAAACTACTTGTACAACTTCCACATCATCTAGTCATTTGTACACATCATAAAAGCAGTTTCTCATTCTTTTGAACAAGCTGCGATTGCTTTGGTACATTCATGCAATTGATTATGTACATTTATCTGCGGTTTCCTACATGATCAGTTGCTAATGTCATGTTGCTCAAAATGTATTATATAGCTTTCTGTGCAATAGTCTTACCCCTCAAAACATCTAGTCTTTAGTTCATCGTATAAGTCATTAAATGCAAAATGGTTGAACTGGTTGTCATAAAGTGTCAAGCACATTTTTTACACATTATAATTAGACTTTTTTGTAAATTTAGCATGAATTGTGCAAGTGAATCTTGACTTTCACTAATGAAGAGAATTGATAAACCATTTCTCTGAAATAGCTCAAAGGTTCATCTCATGAATCTTCAGTTGGAAAGCATATACTGTATAGACAGAGGACAACACAAGAGTTACAAATTCTAACAAT
>NW_015554147.1:476403-480704 GCF_001515605.1 Sinocyclocheilus anshuiensis
TTTTTTTATTTTCATCTTTGTGCCCATATTTCTTTTTCATTTTCTATATCACAATGACATTTTAATGTTTTTTTGTTTTTTTTTGGTCAGACCACTTGTAAAAGTGTAAGTGGAATTCTATCCAGTCTCTTTCAATCAATATCCCACATACCGTAATTAGTAAATTTGTAAATTTTTAAATGGATATATGGCATAAATAAGCATATGGCATACTGTTCAATACAGTAACTGTCATCCAAAATGCTGCCATAGTTTACTTTAGGTAATACTAACAAAGTGAACTGTTATATTGACAACATGGCTAAGCATTTTGACTATCTTGTTTGTGAACAATGGCACAAGTACTTTTCATTCTGATGGCACTGATATGTTCATTGACATAAATACTTACTTTTGAGAGATGAACTAAAGATTTTGAGTAAGTTACAGGCTTTTGCAGGTAATCCATTGTGTGGTGCTGTTTGTACGAATTGTTTTGAGAAATGCACATACATTTTTGCAAATATTAAGGATGATTAGAGAAATGCACCAAAGTGACTGAGAAAAACTGTAACAATCAATACATACTCGATACATCAGCGGCACAGAGCTGAGAGCAGCCGGGTGAGTCAAGGTCCGCTCATTCAGCCTAATTTGCTTTTCAATATCTCACTGTGGGCAAAGCCTGCGGTCTATGGACCGGTTGTCTAAATGTCAGTGAAAAGGAAAAACTAATGGATGTGGGAGCGTGACACACAAATCGACATGGCGAAACATCGCTGTGTAGGGCACTATCTGTGACAAGGGCAGCCGGCAGGGGTAAGGGCAAGGAGAAAGAGAGAGAGAGAGAAGATGTTTCAATTGTCTCATTTTGTTCAGTTTTATTGTTTAATATAGAAAACCGAGGTACCTGTGTAGATCCTCGGATCAAATATAAAAACTGTTTTTGCACATATTTAAAGGGGACAGTCACATACATAAATAATTGTGAGCATAATTTTAGAATGGGATCTTTTTAACAGTACAATATCAGCATCTTTTTTTTCTAAAGATAAGTCGAGTTTCAAACAGTAATGATTAATATCAGCTGTTCCTGGATATGTCCCATAAGTTTTATTTATTTATATATACCATATTTTTATGTCCACTGGTAATTAATACTGAAAAGTAAAATGTATTAAAAACAGTATAATTTATTTAAAAAAAATGCAATTTGGAGCAGTTGCTGTTATTTATATGACAAAAAAAGTAAGATGAAATTCTGATAGCTTGTAATGTAAAGGTCTTAACAGTATAGCAGACTACTTACATAAATAGGTGATTTGGTTCAAAAGCATTTTTGATATGCTGGTTGAAAGTCTCTTCACATCCTCATTGCAATCACTAAGTTTATTTGTCTAAATGTTTTTATATGTATTTATATCATCTGTGGAAGGCATAGGACCATAAAATGTTTGTCCAATCATATCCTTCAGTCTGAGGGCTATGATAGGCTGCTCTACCTGCCTGTCAGCATATGTATTTGCATACCTCTGTGCATCCTGTTTGCACAGACTTGATACGTAATCAGCACGTTATTATCATAATACGCTTTGTACTGTAATGTTTTCTCACTGGTGAATGAGACGTGAGGTAATCTGACAGCCTTGCATTCAACCCTCCACCAACGGCGTCTCTCATCGTGTCTCTGGTCTGCCTGTGCACGTTCATGTGTTTTGGGTGAGGCATGGCTTTGGAGAGTGATTTACAGGGAGGGTGGGATCTTATGCTTTCAAAGCTAGCATGCTATTGCTAGCCTCTCCAAAATCGCTTGCACTACCTTTAATATCAGTTGTCAGTCTATATCTCCCAGTAATGTCTTAGTAAGATGATATCCAAAAGCTTAATTTTATGAGCTTTGTAGCTTTGTAGTTTTCATTGTTGGGGACAAAACAAATGCAATGCAATACATTGGTGATTGAGAGATGAGCAAATAAATGTTCCTGAAAATCCTGCTGTCTCATATTTGACATTCGTGTTTTAACTTTTTTTTTTTTCTTAAAATGTATCTAGCTTTAGTCCAGTAAGCGCATCTTGAAATATTACCAAGAGTATAAACATTTTTCTTACGTAATAAGTAAAAATTATAAAGGCCTTTTACTTGCTAAAAAAGAATAAACTATCAATCAAACAACAGATAGCATGTAGTAGTGCTTTCAGGTTTTTCAGCAAAGTTTTCATCATGTTGATAATTTAGGGTGCTTTCACACTTGGTTCGCTTGCCTGGTCTGAACCCGAGTTCGATTGCTCCCCCCTCCCCCTGCCCCCGCTGGACTGCGTTCATATTATTTTATTTGGGTCCGAACCGCGGGTCGTTTGCGTCATCATGCCAGCAGCTGTTTACCCCGTTGCTTAGTAACGACGGCGCAGGAGAAGGCGGCAAATGCATAACATTGCTCTCTGCACTTTTATATATTTACGTTTTTGAACCGTTCGTTTTGTTTACAAAGCTTCGGTACATAAGAGCACTTATGTCTGTCTTACGAATGTACTGCAAATGCTCTAAAGAACGCTGAAGGCGAACAGAAATGAGATATTCAGCTCTGTTTGCAGCGCGTCAGTCACGCTCGTCAGGAAAGTGAGTGAAACACACACACACAAACACACATTTTTATCAAATAATACATCATTAATAGCGGTTCACTTCCGCGATTTGGTACAGTTGTGTTCACATCAGCAGCGAACCGTACCGAAGTTCACATGAACCGTACCCCAGACCACCCTTTTCAAGCAAACTCGGGTACAGTTCGCGGGTGCGCACCCGAGTTCGGAAGACAGTGTTCACATCATCCAAACGAACCGAACTCTGACGTCAATCGAACCCGGGTGCGCACCAAAAGTGATAGAGTGAAAGCACCCTTAGAGGCCTTAGAAATTTGCAGCTTTATAGGATTAATTATTCAAAACATTAATTTTTTTAATTATAAGTCTACATCCTCAGGAAATGAATTGGAATTTAAAAGTGGTTTTAGTTCAATTTTGAATTGTGCACAACCCTAAGGTTAACGGCACTGTATGATTTTTATTGTTTTTTTTAATTATTATTATTTTTATTTTTTTGAAAAGTAAATTTCAGTAGGTAATTTTAGGACAAAATCTGTCAAGAGCATCTTGATGAACCAAACACTTTTAAGATTTTTTTTTTTTTTTTGCGATGTGCTTGTGATATGTTTAGTAAATTCATATATTCATTAAAAATGAAGTGAAGTACTTACTTTAGAGGGCCCAAACATTAGTTACAGGGGTTAAACTGGCCACTAATTCACACCCTGTCAGCTGGTCTGTTGGTCCTTCAATTCTCATCTGTGCTATGTCTAATCCAGCCTATCGAGTGTGAAAATGTTAAATCTGGTCTATCAGGAAGAACTCCTGTCGATAATCCACAGTGGGGAGGTTTGGTTAGAGGGACAGGGTGCCATCCCCTGCGACTGCCAAGAGATATTTGTTCATCTTTATTGATTCGGACTTCTGTAGTACTGTTTCTAATCTGGTGTTATCATGCAGCATCCTAGAGGATGCCTAGCCTCGAGTAAATGCTTTCAAAGACTTTTTCTTGGTTTTAAACCTACTTCTAAAATCATTGCAAAGAAGTGTGAACTGTGGCCTCACACTTGAGCGTCAATTAAATAGCTTATAGTGCTGAAAGATCTTCAGATTAAGTAAATATAACCAAGCAATTTATAAATCAATCAAGAAGGCTCATTTACATTCCAGAGATGGAGTTCATTTAGAGGCGATAGAGAGCAACTGCAGTTCAAGATACTAGCTTAACTTTGCTTCTGGTTTATTTAACACACAGGCGAAGGCTGAAGCTCAGTGCTGTATCTATACAGTGATTCAAATCCTATGTTCGCCCTACCAGAATGCCAATCACACTGAAGTGGATTTTTATAGAAGCATGCAGTGTTATTTTTGAACTACATGCATGTTTGTCATACCATATTTTCCATGTATTTCACACATGGATCTCAAGCAAACACAATCGCTTGTGTAAGACAGCAGTGTGTGTATGAGGACTCAAGAGGTCTAGGCTAGCTGATAAAAATAACAATATGAACATCTGTACTGTATGGCAGAGTAAACACTTGAAGAATTTAAAATCTGCTTTCCTTTTAGACAGTTTTTATTTTTTAGCTACATAAATAACATAAGATTCTGTTCCAAGACAGATGTGGTAAGATGTGTCAAAATCAGTCACCCTTAATCTTCTTGTCCTTGATGATAGATAGATAGATAGATAGATAGATAGATAGATAGATAGATAGATAGATAGATAGATAGAT
>NW_015554147.1:480763-482891 GCF_001515605.1 Sinocyclocheilus anshuiensis
ACGAAGAAGTGCTGCTGCAGAGTTGGTACATCAGAGCAAACGAAGAAGAAGAGCTGCTATAGCGTCAAGTTTTCACCATGTCCGTCCATATCCATGCGTGCAAAGGTTCTGTGAAATCCTCTTGTTCAATATTCTCAGGATCTGAATCTGGCTCAAATTGATATGGCAATATCGAAGCCATCCTTAACCAGAGCAGACGGAACTTGTTGCTTTGGCAAGGGGCGTGGCAGTCCTGAAACACTGTCTAAGCTGTTCGCCAATCACAACGCACTGGGACAGCTAACCAATCACAACACATTTAGTTTTTTCGGAAGGCAGGCCTTCATCAAACCCGGAACTAATCGAGCCGTTTGTGCCAGGCTGGGGAGAAAGTTATGTTAATAATGTAAATAATGTGTTTTTCAAACCACCAAGCATGAGAGCATGTTCTAGTACACCCCCAAAACAAAATCAAGACTTTGTAAAAGAGCATAATAGGACCCCTTTAACGTTACATGCACTGAAACGGGTCGCTGTATACAGAGCTGTTTTTGACAAGGGAGTTGTTGTACACGACTATTGAGGAATTTTAACCAAAGTATGTTGCAGACATTTCATGAATACCCTAAAAAAATTATAAAAGATAACCTAAAGAATTATACCCAGACAGCAGACAGTTTCGGCCCAGATCCGGCCCACATCTGGCCCGCATGGATTTCACAATTTTCAATTTTTAAATTAGCAAGGCTTAAAAACACATGCAAATAATACTCTTTTGTGACGACGCAACAGTGGCCCCATCCAGCGGACAGTCCTTATTGTTGAGCTTTGTTTGGGTAATACTTTACTTAAAGCCTTTATTCATAATGCATTATAAGGGTATTCATAATGTACAATGTAATGCATTATATATTTTCATAAATACTTGTAAGCAAAGTTAAAATGCATTACAATATTTGAAGATTTGTTTATTGTGTGTTTTAATGCATTATACTTTCTAAATGTGTTGCAATGAATAAATAAATATTATAACATAATTACAATTATTCATGACATCATACAATACATTATAATGTGCATTACAAGGCATAATTAATACATTAAAACTACTTTTATAATTCATTATATATAAAGCCTTAAAATAAAATGTTACCAAACTTTTTTTTTTTATTTAGCTGTTACTGATTACCAGTTTAAAAAAGAGGCCAGATATTGGAACATAAAAATACCCTTTCTACTCGTAACAGACAAAACTATTGCTGTACAAAAAAAAAAAAAAGATATCGGGCAGCTATTTCAACACCTGCCCCATAATTCTGAATCATTCCCCATTGGTGGAACTTTGGGCATTGATGGTTGTAGCCAACATGTAAAAGATGAAAGCGTAGAAGTAGCCCTTCTTTGGACAGAACAGAAAGTCTTACACTTCTGCTCCATCCCTTGAAAGCAATAAAACATCAGCTCTGCTCATGACACCACATTTTTTTTAGATATTTAAGCATGGTCAACTGATGCTGAACAGATGGGAAGTCCTTCACTTCAGAACTTCAGGGACAAAATTGGAATATGACCATATTGTTAAGAATGACCTAGTGTCCTGTGTTTATACTTCACACACAGATCTGTAGCGTATTACCAGAGAAGAACTTGAACTTGGGGTTCGTGCGCTTGCGCGTGCCTCAAAAGAGGGCTTACAATGACTTACAAAGATACATGACAGCTACAAGTGTATGCACTACTTGCTTTATGCAAGCACTATATAGGATAAATCACTATACAGGATTTACCCTATTATACTATATCGACACGAATTGATAGGTGAAACAACAAACAGCCACCCACAAATAGTCTATATACAAAGCATCCGGCTGTCTTTGAGTTCACATGAACAACGGTTAACGTAAAGTTACTCGTCGTCAGGCTACAGAAGAATACCATAATTCCTCCGTTCTGTTAGGCCTAAGACATCGAGAGTCACGCAGACCTATAACAACCCAGCCACAACACATAATTGCAAATAACATGCCTTACCTTAACACAGAATCGACCACAGAGTCCAACGTTTATATTTTTTCTACGAATCTTTGAGTTAACGTACTAAACATGAGTGGAATTTGCACCGCAGCGCCCCCACACCTTGATGCTCATG
>NW_015554147.1:482965-488993 GCF_001515605.1 Sinocyclocheilus anshuiensis
AGCTCCCCCTAGCTCCCCCGTAGTTCGCACCCTGGTTCTTATGACATATCACAGGATAGCAGGGTTGAAGTCTCTGCTGTCTCTTTTCTCACTCAATAAGTGTTATTTATGCACTCAGAATGATGATGAAATGGTTGTTGGTTTAAAGTCAACTTCAGTTTGACAGATAGTTTATCTCCTGACACTAGTGGGCATCATTTGATGTGATGTTTGACTTGGGAAATAAAAGTAGGACAGATTGCAGGACTCCACATATGTTGTGAGAGTGGTGTGAGAGTTTGAGTCGTGAAGATGGAAGTCATAGAGGTTTGTTAGAACAGGGATCACGACTTGACTTGATCAATAGGCAGAGATAAGTTTCAAAGGTCAAAAGCAACTACACGCTCAATTGACATTAAGTGTTGTATGGATTAGGTGTGTGTTTGTTTAGTAAGTTAGTTAGTTAAGATCTTTCTGTACAATGGAACCAGGCTCTGAAAATAACATTGTCTACCAGCCAAGATGACTGAAAGATGGAAACATTTAGCTAGTCAGATTTCTTGCTGGTCAAATATGTAAATAAATACACAAATGCATGCGCACACACACACACACACACACACACACACACACACACACACACACACACTATTCAAAAGCTTGCTGTCAGTAAGAGCTTTTAATGTTTGTGAAAGATGTCTCTTACACTCACCTAGGCTGCATTTATTTGTTCAAACATGCAGGGGGGAAAACTGTGAAATTATTACAATTTAAAATAATTTTCTATTTTAATAAATTTAAAATATGATTTATTCATGTGATGGCAAGTTTTCAGCATCATTACTCCAGTCTTCAGTGTCACATGAGTTCAAATGAACAGTATTAATTCAAAATAGAAATTATTTGTAACATTATATTTGTCCTTACAGTCACTTTTGATTTAATGCATCTTTTAATGCATTGAATCTAATGCATCTTCATTCAATAAATGTAAAAAAAAAAAACACAGTGACTCGCAACTAACTGTTTTACACAGTGGAAATATGTGCAGAGCGTTCAATTCATAACATTTACTGAATATGATTAAACAGTAAAATTGAAGTCACATCAAACAGCACCAGCTAAAGTACTTAACACAGTTCCTGGCCCATCTAAAACTCTACTCTTATGAGCCTCTTTTGAAGAATTCATATAAAGTGTACTCATGCTGAAGGGAATTAGAAAGTGCCAGTGTCAGACAAGAATGTTCAGATTTAAGACTAAAATGTGAAGTTCAAATTATTGCTTAAAGGGGTCATATGACATTGCTAAAAAGAACATTATGTTGTGTATTTGGTGTAATGCAATGTGTTTATGTGGTTTAAGGTTCAAAAAACACATTTTCCACATAATGTACATTATTGTTGCCCCACTCTATGCCCCACCTTTCTGAAATGCGTCGATTTTTACAAAGCTCATCGTTCTGAAAAGTGAGGTGTGTTCTGATTGGCCAGCTATCCAGTGCGTTGTGGTTGGCTGAATACCTCAAGCATGTGACGGAAATGATGGAAAAAACACGGCGGGCTTGAGTGAGCAGAGGCCGACGGGCTTGAGTGAGGAACGGCCGGCGGGCTTGAGAACGGCGCGGCCAGTGGGCTTGCGGCAACCACATGTGATGACCCCAGGCTGGACACCGCTTCGTCCACGGTGAAAGCCGATCCGGCGATCCACAGCACAAAGTTGATGTATTTCCTCAGTGACCATTGCATCATATGACCCCTTTAAAGGAGTTATTCCATAAAAATGTGTTATTCGGGCTGTGACTGACAAAATTATAATTTGCAGTGCATCAACAAAAGCTTGCTGTCATGCATTTAGTGTCAGGTAAACATGTAACAGGCAGCTTGTGTGTGTGTGTGTGTGTGTGTGTGTGTGTCAGACATAATAGACATATGCAGGCAACAGGAAGCAGCTAAGTATATGTTCTTTCAAGACAGTAGTCTAGCAAATTACCTGCTCAGCTCCACGTAAAGGAAGTTACGTCACCTCCATTCTTGATATCCTTGCATGGAAATCATGGGGGAAAAAAGGAAAGATGGGACACCTTAAACTTAGCACAGAGTGCCCTCTGTCATTGCTGAGGGATAGGTTAAGTATAGCGTTTGTTCCTCAAAGACATCAGGATTGCTTGAGAGCTCTTCTGGAAAAGCCCATATCGATTGGATTGGGGGAATTCTTCTGGAACGAATCCTCCATGTAACATAAGCGACTACTCTCTTTCTTTGTCTCTATCTCTCTCTCTCTGTTGTTGTGTTATCTGTCTTCCTGTTGGGTACCTTATTTCAGTGTAACATAATGGTGCTGCTCTATGAATTCGCAAAGCATTTTTTTGGTGGAGGATAGAAATCCAGTATTTAATGGGGTCTGGATCACAGCAAAGGCCTTAGACCTGCATCAAAGAATAAAATAGCACCAGAGTGCAATTATTTTCCATTTCCTGCTAAGCGTGATCGCAGCCAAACAGTCATTTGCAATAAAATGCGTCTCTGGATCCATAAACAATTTTGTCTCATTATGTATCTCGATAATTTAAGGGAAGCCATCAACACTTGACCTTTTAGAAGAGGATATTAAATGCATTAATTTTAATGTGTTGCGTGTGTGTGAGGGAGGGAGACGAGAATGTATTTTCTGTTTTTAATCCACAGGTATAATTTAGAGATTTGATTATGTTTTGATGTACTAAAACTGAGTGGGGGAGAGTGGAGTAAGAATTGCATATGTTTTGTGATGTGACTATGTATTTAGAAAGAGTCCGTCATATATAACATGCACATTGAGATTATTATTATTATTAGTAGTAGTAGTAGTAGTAGTATTAAAAATAATTTTCCACAAGTAAAATTGCTTTTATGTCAAATCTAATGTATTCATATCTAAAAATATATTTAAAAATGTTGGTAATTGTTAACAAATTCAATCAAAATTATTTAGTAATTATTAAATGAAGAAGTTTCCAAAATGTCAGGTATAAGGTAAATAATTTGGTGTTCCTGGTCAAAAATGACCAGTCTTTTAAAAATCACTTGTAAATCTCTCATTATGCTTTATTATCACCAAATCTTGGATTCATCTTTTTGTCAACGTGTTTTCTATCAAATAGCACAAGTTTTGTTTTTGTTTTTAGAACTGATTCATCGTAGGCCTCTTTGAACTGAGCTGAAACACCACAGCAATCCCCCCTCCCCTTTTTCTTTCCCCATGAAAGTTGTTTTCAGTAAGTTTCAGTCAAATGTGATAACATTAACTACCATTTTTGGGAAAAAGAAAATCTTCTGAGACCAAAATACAACATGAGGGCTAATACTGATCTAGCTTTGCCTCCAAATACATACACTATTAGAAATAATATACATATTACAAATACTATTGCAAAAAAAAAAAAGTTTCATTACGTTCACATATTTAAAATGTTGAACATTTTCCAGTCTGGTTTATCAAAATTTATAGTAGTTAGTAAATCATGTTTTACCACTTCATATTTTTATTTAAAATGTACATTGTTTATATACTGTATTACCCAACCAAAAGTGCCCCAAACTGCATTGACACAACGCAGTTTACTCTTAAGTTGTGTCACTGGAATCCCCTTTTTTGAGAATTCATATTGTTTACATGTCTTGTAATAGTGTATGTTATAGATGCTTTCTTCCAATTTCAGTTGATGGCATAAATTCATAAATGAAGTTAGGCACATTTGTTTTATCTCATTTGTCCTTGCCTCTACAGAGCAACATAAGTGAAAACCATTAGAACATGACACTGTGGATGTGCTTAGGCAGTCTGAAAGCATCCAAATGCACTTTCTACTGAGTGTGTCTTAAGGGCCTGGTTATTGGCAAGTATTAGTCATTTATTTATGTGTATTTCTGCTACATTTGCTTGTTTACACCCAAATTTGCTAGAGAGTGCAGACCTGACACGTCCCATCAGAGACGGTTTAAGCTGCTGTAAAAAGCGGTCGTACTCACCTGCCTTGTAGGAGATGGGCATCAAGCCCATTTTTTCTCATAACCTATCTGCCATATTTTAATATTGTGCCTGACTCATTGAGATGCATAGGGGAGAAAGGAGGAAATGGAGATGAAATTGACTGATTCGCTCCCTGGCACAAATAGAAATAAATTCCAAGTGACACAAGGAATTCTAATGACGAAAGCTCCCAGTGGACTATGGAACTACAGGGAGAGACTCACTTACATCATTTCCGCAATATACCAAACAGGACCTTTAAGAATTTCTGTAGTCAATTTTAAAACATCTATATTAAGAAATTTGATGAAAGAGCAAAACGCATTAACAACAATCACAATGAGCGGAGGTTTAGGCCACTGCACTAATTCAATTCAAGGGTTAATGAAAGAGCTGAAGTGGTAAAATGAAGTGTTGATGTAGGCGCTGCTGCAGTATTCAGAGCACGAAACCATGTCAATGTGCTAATGACCCTCACATTAGTTGATTAACATCTTGACCTGGACACAACCAGAATGCTGGAGATGAGAATTCCACAGGCTGTTTTAATTGCATCATCCAGTGTTAAGTGCTGTGGCATTACTAATCGCATTAGCTACTCAACGATTATGCATAAAAAGTAAAAAATGATTGGATGTTCTGAAATAGAGTAACCATTCCTACTCTCAGTCTCACTCTCAGTCTCTCTCTCTCTCTCTCTCTCTCTCTCTCTCTCTCTCCATGAGATGGTGTTCAAATCCAATATAAGACTGTGTAGTTAGTCTGATCCTAAGAGGTGAGAGCAGGAAAGTGATTTACAGAACATGCATGTGGACACGATTGAAAAAGGGATCATAATTCATAAGCAATTTGGTTTACAAGTTATGCATTAGTCAGTTGGAATGTCCTGAATGGATGTGTTTTTTAATGACCATGTTTAATTTGCCATTGCAAAACTGCAGTCATGGTGTAAACTAGCAATTCTGGAGATTTCGCAGGCATCCAGAACAAGAACATTGAGGTTTAGTTTGGCAGCCAAAAATCAGTTTGTTGTTCTGTTCTGGCCTTTGAGTGAAATTTAGTGAAGCTCTGCAATCTCTCTCTCTCTCTCTCTCTCTCTCTCTCTCTCTCTCTCTATCTCTCTCTCTATCTATCTATCTATCTATCTCTCTATCTATCTATCTTTTTATCTATCTGTCTATCTATCTATCTATCTATCTATCTATCTTTTTATCTATCTATCTGTAATTTTTAAATCAACCTGAATATGTCTGTATTTGCTTGTTAGGACGCCTCTGGGCAGAGCCATGGGTTGACCTCGTTGCTATGGATGATGTCAGCATGCTTACTAACTATGCTCAGAGTGATTGGCTGATAGTCTCTGTCAGAGATTGATTCATATAAATATTTTAGAGTAAAGATAAAGGTTTAAAAATAAAAATGTTGCCACATTCAAATAAAGATTTTAAAATGCAGGCTAAGTGTCACTAATTAAACAAGTAAGTGTTCAGCTAATTGTCAGCCTCTTACATGTATGCTTCTCATAATTAGTGAATATGCATATAAACAGCCTTTTAATAAACAGAGTAGAATAATCATGGCTGATAGTAAGACACGCAAACGTAAAAACTGGACGCAAGAACAGCTGTGACTTCTTGACGAGCTGGTTAATGAAAACAAGGACATAATCAAAGGAAAATTTGGAGTTGGGATAACCTTCAAAACCGAAGGTGATACCTTTATAAAAGCTCATTATAATCAAATATTTCTAAAATGTTTACGTTCCAAGGCAGATTGCAACAGCCATTTTAGAAATAGTTTGTGGCTTGGTCTTTCTCTCTCTCTCTCTCTCTCTCTCTCTATCTCTCTCTCTATCTATCTATCTCTATCTCTCTCTGTCTTTATTTTATAATTCACTCTGACTTCTCCCCCCACTGGTTTAAGTAAAATCTTGGCCTGGTTTAAACATTAAGAAAAAGTTTATTGAATATACTAGTCAACATTTGAAGTGGATCAAAAAAGTTCATCAAAGTTGTCCTAAGACAAGAACACATTTTGA
>NW_015554147.1:489044-501833 GCF_001515605.1 Sinocyclocheilus anshuiensis
TATATATATATAGAGAGAGAGAGAGAGAGAGAGAGAGAAAGAGATTATTTCAGCAATCAATTTCGCGTTTGGGTCTTATGCTTTAAAAATGAGAGGATCAGGGCCCGTATTCACAAAACATTTTATCTTACCACTAAGAGTTCTCCTAAACAGCAGTAAAAGTTTTAGGTAAGAGTTTTCTCTTAAAACCTATTCACAAAGCTGCTGAGACAAACTTTTACTAAGGAATAGACAGAAGTCTTAAGCTAAGAGTAAGGGCGGGGTTGACCTCGTTGCTATGGATGATGTCAGCATGCTTACTAACTATGCTCAGAGTGATTGGCTGATAGTCTCTGTCAGAGATTGATTCATATAAATATTTTAGAGTAAAGATAAAGGTTTAAAAATAAAAATGTTGCCACATTCAAATAACGATTTTAAAATGCAGGCTAAGTGTCAATAATTAAACAAGTATGTGTTCAGCTAATTGTCAGCCTCTTACATGTGTGCTTCTCATAATTAGTGAATATGCATATAAACAGCCTTTTAATAAACAGAGTAGAATAATCATGGCTGATAGTAAGACATGCAAATGTAAAAGAAAACCAAACTGGACACAAGCACAGCTGTTACTTCTTGCCCAACTGGTTAATAAAAACAAGGATATAATAAAAGGAAGAGTTGGGATAACCTTCAAAACCAAAGTTGATACCTTTATAAAAGCTCATTATCGTCAAATGTTTCTAAAATGTTTATATTCTGAGGCAGATTGCCGGCAACAGCCATTTTAGGAATAGTTTGTGGTTTGGTCTTACTAACTTAGGAGTCATCTTCACTACTCCTAACGTTTCACAGATTTAGGAGCTAGTTTTAGTGTTAAAATGCTTTGTGAAATACTTTTAGATAAAACATTTAGGAGTCCTAAATTTAGAACTGACACACCCATTATTTTTAAGATTTTCTCCTAAATCGGCGAGTTACGAGCTACTTTTAGCCTTAAGATGTTTTGTGAATACAGGCCCAGATCTGTTTCTTAGGGTAAATCTAATACCATGAACCATTGTGGCCTGATTTTGGAGCCAAGAAGACTCATTTTGGATTGTTCACATTTCAGAGTGGGGACAGGGAGGGACTGACATTCTTATACCATAAGCAAAAATAAATAAAAAATGAGAAAAAAGTTTCACTTTAGGGCTTGGGTCCATAGTTGGGCTACATACTGTAGGTTTAAAAATAAAGTGTCTTTCTGCTGTTTTTGAATGCAAACCAGTGGCATGTGGTGATGGTAAAATGTGAAGGCAAAGTCACCTCTCTGCTTTTGTTTTTTTTTAGTCTGACATAAATTAATGTTCCAGGTCCATTTGTTGTTTCAAGACCACTTATCTTATCTTATCTTATCTTATCTTATCTTATCTTATCTTGTGTATTTATATTAATATATTTTTAATTAAATCAGATTCAAATCAAAGTTTATAATTTATTAAACCTTTTTACATTGAATAGATAAAATTGTAATATAATAATAATAATAATAATAATAATAATAATAATAATAATAATACATTTAACTATGTGATAAATAGCATGTTTTACAACATAGGCTCATTGGAACAATTTGCCTTTACCAACTTACTTACCTACTATTGTTTGTTTTTTTTTACTCCCAGACCAGATCTATACTTATATTTCACTGCAGTTTTTATTTGAAATTACCAGTAGGGTCAGTCAAACACCAATTTCAACTCCAATCTCAATTCCAACACTGGAATTGAGAACCACTGAAATAGAGCATTAACCATTTAGTGCCACTTCCCGGACATTACATTTCTGAACTGCCATGATACATACAACAACCGATGTAATAAAACATTGTTAGATGCACGCTCATCTGTTTTGGATAAAACTGAATTCCTTACTGACTGGACATTTTACTTTGAACGTGTCACAAAGAGTGCAATAAGCAACAACATAGTTTGCAGAAATGTCACCACAGGCATGGTTTTCCAATAAGCCTGGGTTAATATTTCATGTATCTTTATTACAAACTGTTGTTTGGCTATTATTATTAAGAGACCATTTCATTTTGGATCATTAATCAAGAAATCCTCAGTATAGTAAAGTATAATAACAGTTGCAGTCATTGAAGTTCACCTTTAATTTAACAAGGCTAAATACAGATCATTTTATGTTTCATTAGTAAAGTAATTTCAATTTCACTGACCAACAGTGGTGATGTTCAAGTGAATTTGTTTAAGTTCTAATTAGTCTGTCTGTTTTGACTCAAGCTGCGAACATCTTAGGTGGTCATTTTCTCACTGGCAGTGAAAATATCAAAAACAGCAAAGGTGTTCCATTTTGTTATGTAGTTTGAGAGACAAATGGAGCTCACGCGTAGTTCAGGCAGACCACAGAGTGACAGCCAGCATCAGCTGATGCCCACAATAATTAAATAAGATATAAGTTTATCCGTACTCACACTTGCCTTAGTCTGTCGCACAGACATGCGCTTCAGTGCCAAACACTTCTTCGACAGTTTCAACATTTTAATTGTCGCACGGATACTCGCTTAAGCTAGCCTTCTAGTTCATCACAAACACTCACACAGGACAGCTTTCAAATAGATGAAAGGATTTGTTCCCCACCGAATTTCATTTCAGATTCAGTTTTGTGATCTTGAACTCATAATTCACTGCACTGACCAGTATAAGCGGCTTGATTGGAAGTGACTTCAGAACAATTCAGTCGAGATCAGCGCTCCCTACATGAAGGAGTGTGACGTCAGTACGATAAAGCATCTTCATCACATCTGGATATACTTCACTCTCCATTCAGTGTAATGTGTCTTCATAAGCTAAGCTAAGTTTTCCTTTTATGCTCAGACTTAAAAGTTAACAGGTTATTGGCAATGTGCTTGTTACTAAGTCATTATCAGAACATACACTGTTTAGCACAAATTATGTTTATCATTGGAACATTCTCGTTGTTTGGTTAAGCTGTTTGTTAGGAAAAGTGCTGTTGATCAAAGTTTTTTGTGTATTATTGGAAACATACTTGTTGCTCAGGCTTTTGGTTACTGCCAATAGCCTGCAGTTATGGAGACAACGATCGCCTATCTTCAAGTGAGCTAACCATTATACTCCATTTTGTTTGGGGTGGGGTGGGGCATCATTCTTCCCTCTCATGGACTCTATTCAAAATTTTGTCTGATGTGCATCAGTTTTCTGTTAATACCCTCACCAATCGCCTTACAAGAGAACAGCATTCCCTACTCTAATCCGTACTCGCACTTGCCTTAGTCTGTCGCACATGCATGCGCTTACCCTCCTCCATCCTCAGCTCCTCCTTATGCAGGCGCAATCACTTAGCGTCTTGTCCACGGAAATCATCTATCAGCTAATCGTTTCTTAATCTTGTCCAGTCTCATTTACAGACCTGTATCACTTCTGCATGGAATTTTATATCTGTTGCATATTAAAAATGCTGGTAATTGCATTAGGCGTTGGGGGTTTCAAATAATGTGCAGCAACTCTACAATAATCTTAAAGGGGTCATATGATGCGATTTCAATTTTTCCTTTCTCTTTGGAGTGTAATACACAAAATAATGTTCTTTTTAGCAGCATCATTTGACCCCTTTAATCAAACAGAGTGGTCCTGACTGAACTACCTTTTCTGTTTGAGTTCATTAACCACAGGGGTTCAAAACGCTACCTGTTCACAGCTTAAATAGTGTCATCTTGTTTTTGTGTGTAATAGACGTTCCCCACACTGTCATCTTTGTGCACGACTGTGGATGTGTAAACAAAACTGCAAGCGGAGAAGAGGTTCTGTGCCAATTTAGAAGAGACAATGCCAGCATGTCAACAAGCAGAAATTATTGTTCTCTTCCTTCTTCTCTGATGACATCACTGCAAGCTTGCTGTGAAGGGAATAACATTTTCCTCACTGCACGCACCAGCAGCAAAATTAATCCATTTAAAATCACCCAAGGAAGTTTCATGTGGTGAAATCTTGGAGCTGTAACTAAATTTCTGCCATGGTTTGATAGTGAGACTCTCAATTTCTCAGACTCTATACAATCCTCCAGCTTGTCAACATTGTATCTGCACTTTCAAACCCCATCAGAAAACCTCATAGATTTATATATCAGTTAGATCGCAACCTATTCATATTAATCTATACAGTATATGCTTGCTTTATTTTGGCAGGCAGTCATATTTCCCATATATCTGGGTGCAATTCACATGAAATAATTGTTTGCAGGAGAACATTGTCCAGGACCCTGGAGTAAAGAGAGGTTCTGTAGTTACAGATAAAACTAAATGAATGCTTGTCCTAGGCCTGCCAACTTTGGTTTCTGGTATATAAAAAAACATAGTCAGAATAATGCTTGTTCCAAAACCTGGTTATCTGCCTTGCTACTCTTACTAGGCAACATCCTAACTGACATTTTGGAGTGCTCTGCCAGCATACAAATTGTGATACACACAGGAGATTCATCTCATATTGATTTCAAAAGAGTTTTACTGTTAGCATGTTGCTAAGCTAACACCACTCTTCTCTTTCATGAATATTGGTCAAAGCAGGACTTTTTTTTATTACAGCTTTTTAATCAATACTTTTAAATATTAAATATATTTATATATTATTATTTATCTATATTTATATTATTAAAGGAGTACCCTCTAAGAAAGATACATGTAGTGCTGTCTTAAAATTTGGCCTAAATAAGTTATCTTAGAAGGCAGTAAAATTACACAACCACCTCAGAAACAGTGTTTACATAGGGATTGTGCCTATTCTGCCCTAAAACAGCCTAAATAGGCAGCTCTCTAAGTTCTGGAACAGAGCCACAGTGATTTTACCTTTGCTCATGAATTTTTTATTGGCACAGACATTTCTCATGTTGTTCGAAACAACTCATAATGGCAGCTGTTTTCTCTTATTCTTTCTCTCTGTCTCAAAAACAAACCCAGAGCAGGTTCAATCAATGTTTAAGTATGATTCTCATTCTGTTAAGTCACTGCACCAGCTTTCACTGCCCTCATGTGGCTCCTGCATTGCTGCCTAGATTATCCAGAATGATCAAAAGGACTGCAGTTCTCACATTTGGAGAGATCTGAGCTAAGCCCTTATTGAATCTTAAAAGAGTTGATTTAAATAAAATAAAACTGCTCTAATAAAACTGCAATGAAAAAGAAGAATTGTATGAGCGTGATTCAGGATTCTAAGTCCTAAAATAAAGAGAGACAATAGGTTGGTGCCTCCAAGTAATTGTGATTTTGTAGTACTCCTTTTCCACCTGAAGAGGTGCCGGAGCCGGTTCACTGAACAATTTCGTACATTTCCACCAAATGTGTCATAAGTGATTTGATTACATTAAATTTGATTTCTTATTTAAAGCAATAGTTCACCTAAAATTAAAATTATGATTTACCCACATTCATGCTGTTCCAAACGTTTCCTACGCAGAACACATAAGAAGATTTTTTCTTCACACAATGACAGTTAAAATCCAAAACGACATGGCACCCATGCAGCTGACTTCGGATATCACTGTTCAATTCTTCATTTGTTGGAAATTTAGACTGGTTCAGAAAGAAATTGCCAGTTCCTCAGCCGAGATCCTTGCAACGTTTTAATCCTACACTCTTAAAAATATAGGTTTTTAAGAGTATAATATAATATATATTATAATGTATATATACTGTATAATGTATGGTTCTGCGAAGAATGGAACTTTACCATTAAATTAAAGGTTCTATATAGTGGGAAAAAAAAAGTTTATTTAGATTAGTCTTTAAAGTAAGGAACATTTTTTTTTTTTTTTTTAGAGCTGCTCACTGAAAGGTTCCTTGGGGAACCAAAAATGGTTATGGCTTTGCTACGAAAACCCCTTTTTGGAAAATGTATTTTTAAGAGTGCAGGTTGAACTGTCAATCACTAACAATCAACTACCCCTGTAATTAAAGGATGTTGATCCAGGAACATATCCTATTTGGTGAAACCTATGTAAAATTGGTTCGTACCAATGACTCACAATGCAGTAAAAGCCACTGTATATCTTCAGCCACAACCCTGTGCAGGTGTGTTGGTTGAACATGACCGAACAGCGATTGCTACATTTATTATTATTTTTTTTTTCATTACCAAATTATATTATGTGGTGTGTCACTGGTGTTTTTCCTCAAAGCAGTTTTCTTGACAGTGAAGAAAACGGGAGGTGCAGTCTCAAAGCAAAGGAGAAAGAAACCAAATTAAACCCAATCAGAGGCATGACGGAGCACTTCTGCGGACTGATGATAAGCCCACCACATCCCTGCCAGAACCCTGGACGAGCATGGTGATTCGAGAGCCACCGACTCCCTCGCTGGCTGTCGTCGGCCACCTGTGTCCATCATAGTCCGAGATGAGCCAGGGTGATGCTCCTGTGGACAGAGCCCAGTTTCCCCTGATGAATGGGCCAAGAGGAAGAAAGGACAGATAAATACCCTGCAATGTTGGAGAGAGTTTCTGATGTATAAAACCTCTGGAAAAGTAACTCTAATGACTTTCAAAAGACCATTTTTACCATGAAAATACTAGCTTAGATCAGTATGCATTATGTTCCATGCTAGTACAGCCTGCTTTAAGCCAGTTAGTCAGTCAATAGCATCATTACTTTGATACCAAGTCAATAACGTATGATTGAAAATACTTGGTTAATAGCGAGAATTGGACCTTAAAATAAAGTGTGACCAAAAGTCTATATTGAGATAAGTGGTTATAACTCACAATTCTGACTTTATAGCTAATTGTGAGTTTACATCTCACATTTCTAACTTTATAACTCACAATTGTGAGTTTATATCACGCAGTTCTGAGAAAGAAGTCCGAATAGGGAATAAAAAATATTGTGAGATAAGTCGCAATTACCTTTTTTTTTCAGTGGTAGAAATGGGCTTCCATAGCTTCATGACATTGTTGTTGTTTTTTTCTCCAAAATTGTATTTACAAATTTCAATGGTATAGGTAGCTAGTGAAAGTATAGTATTATGACAAAACCTACTGGTGCTGGTTTTGTTGGTGGACCCCAATATTTTGCTCCATAGTCATATCATCAGCCTGTGAGATCGCGATACACAATATTATCATGCTAATTTATTTAATTATTTACTTAGTTTCAGTGCTGGAGAGTGAACCAACTCCAGGGTAAGGCTAAAAGCAACCCAATGTTTGCCTACTGTAATCGATTAACTACACGTTATATCTTTTTAGTCAAGTAGCATATGGATGTCATGTAATAAATAATTTTTAATGACTGAATTTGTATTTAACATCATAACAATTTAATAAAAACATTGAAAGTTACTAATTGTAATTATAATCAGTGAAGCTATCTACACTGTATGATGAATAAATCTCTTACAGTTACATTGCACGTACATCTGCACTTTGTTTATGATGAGAGAATTCACGAGAGAGCAGAATTCAGTCAGCGAGCGTACGCACTGAACAACAAAACTCTGGTGTTTCAGCGATGGAACGATGGAACAAATAAGCCCTAATATTAATTAGATAATAACACTAGCCTAATAATAACAATAATAATAATAAATAATAATTGTACTGATATTGTCAAAGGCATCAGAGATGCATAGGCGATATCTCTAATGGTCGATACACGATACTATCGGCACAACACTTGTTCACACTTAAGTATATTATTTTAAAATAAATTATTACCATAATAGGTACAAGGGCACAGCCTTCAGAAATTATGACTGATTTTGTAGTTTCTGCTCAGTTAAAAATGAGCGGCACTAATATTTCAGTATAATATGTCAGTATTTATGTTCTAAAGAAAATACCAGCATATTTCCACACACTTTTTTTCTCTCTACATGACCATTAGTGGTTTTTACCATATGTGCAATTGTAGAGAGAGGGAACAGTGAAGGCCCTTGTTATGTGTCAGGTGTGTGTTCAAGTAGTTGCATTTGCTTACATTTGCCAATGTTAGTAGATAGTTATAGGCATCTAAAGATTTATATGCCCTCAGTTTCAATTTACTTTATCTGGTAGGTGTGTCAGGCCACTCCTGTCAGATCGTCCATCCATTGTCCGTCCGTCCATCATGATCCCGGACAGTGAGTGATATTACATATTCAGATAAAATCGAATTTTCTCCAATCATTTTTAAAAAACAATTAAACAAAACTTGCTAGCTAGAGTTAGTGAAGCAGTCAAGGGAATATATCTGCCTCCACTTAAGCTCCACCCTTAAAAAGGGTCACACTGTTAAGTAACTGAAAAGGGTCAGTGTGTTGTATGTAAAAAAAGATGTTACCCTAGCTGACGGTTATCCATTTTCACCTGTAGAAGTGAACACTGAGCATCGGCAGCTAGTGAGGCGCATTGGAGTGACGTCAACTCCCTTCTTCGGCTGATTGGCTAGAGGAGGAGCTGTCAATCTAGAACTAGTGGACCAATGATGATGCTTAAGCCCGCCCTGATTTACAACTGCAACATTTGGAAAAGCAAGCACAGAACATGGAAACAAGAGTGAAGTGAAAAACAGCATAAGCATACAAAAAAATAAAAATGAGCAGAAAATGTCTGAGAGCACAAAAAAAAATAAATAAAAAGAAATATAACCAAGGAAAACATGATTTTGTGTGCAAGTCGGATAATTTTGCATTAATAAAAAAAAACACATTTCTTTTCACTGCATGCTAAATTGTATTAATACATTTAAATTGACTAATTTGTTTGTTCAAAAGATGACTATCCGAAAAACGTACAGCCATAGGCCGCATTCTAAATGAAATGGAAGCATGTCACTCAAAAGCACATGGGCACTCAACAGAATTTCTGTTAGCATGTTGCTAAGCTAAAACCTCAGTAATCTTATATTCTAAAATACTAACTTTTTCATTCAATTGAGCTTATTTTTTTAGATACTTTTCCTTTCACTTTGTCCATCATATGGTGGTATGTGTCACGGTGCGTGTGGAGAGATGAAGCGAAGACTCAAGTGCAGGATGAATGGTTCTTTCTTTTAATAATAAAATGAAACAAAAACAAACTAAAACAACCCCGGGGGGGGGAAAACAGACAGGCAGGCTAGGAACTGCACTACATGCAGACATAACACACACAATGAAAATTGACGGATCAGCCCAGGATTACAGACACCAGGAGAATAAATAGGAAACCAAATGAGGAGGCTAGCGAGGGAGACACAGGTGGAGCAACTTAAACAATAATGAGGTAACAAGATGGGCGGGGCAAGACAATAGACAGGAGAGAGCACATGGCACCAAACAAACACAACACAAGCCATGTGCTCACAGAATCCAGTGTCATCTGGTGTCCATCCTGGGCACACCCGCTGAAGACTGTGACAGAACCCCTCCCTTAAGGAGCGGATTCCAGATGCTCCACAAAAAGAAATCCCGGAGGGAGGCGGAACGGAGGTGGATCAGGGGGAGGGATAGAGCTTGGGCGGAGCCGGCAGGGCATGGAGCTTCAGCTTGGGCGGAGCTGGCAGGGCAAGGAGCTTGGGCGGCGCCGGCAGGGCACCAGCCTCTAGGAAGGCCTCCCGGCCTTGAAGGACGGAAGAAGCCTTCTTCTTCCTCCTCCTCCTCCTCCGTTTCCGAGAGGGTAGCACTGCAGCTTTGTCTGCCGCCTCCGGGGGCACCGCCGCCTCGGGGAAACTGTGAGCGGGCACCGCCGCCTCGGGGAAACCGTGAGTGGGCACCGCCGCCTCGGGGAAACCGTGGGCGGGCACCGCCGCCTCGGTGAAACCGTGAGCGGGCACCGCCGCCTCGGGGAAACGTGAGCGGACACCGCCGCTTCTGCAGCTTTCTGAGAGGACGCCGCCGCTTCTGGAGCCTTCTGAGCAGATGCCGCCACTTCTGGAGCCTTCTGAGCGGACGGCGCTGCCTCGGGGGAACCGTGAGCGGACGCCGCCGCCTCGGGGGAAACGTGGAGCGGACGCCGCCGCCTCGGGGGAAACGTGGAGCGGACGCCGCCGCCTCGGGGCAAACGTGGAGCGGACGCTGGCGCCTCGGGGGAAACGTGAGCGGACACCGCTGCTTCGGGAAGGCCAGAAGCGAGCCCCGCCGCCTCGGAGGGAACCTCAGCAGGCCCCGACGCCTCGGGAGCCTAGCGAGCTGACCACGCCGCTCGCACCGACATCAGCAGGGATTCCTGCACGCTGCGTATCAGTATATAACCGTGAACGGACACCGCCGCCTCGGGGGAACCGTGAGCGGACACTGCCACCCCCGGGGGCGCTGCAGCTTCATCGGCCACCTCTGGGGGCGCTGCAACCTCTTCAGCCACCACCGGGGGCGCTGCAGCCTTGTCGGCCACCTTCGGGGGCGCTGCAGCCTCCTTGGCCACCTTCGGGGGCGCCGCAGCCTTGTCGGCCATCACAGGAGGCACTGCAGCCCCCTTAGCTGGGGAACGTGCCAAGAACTCCACAAACCCCTCAAAGATACACGATCGGATCCTAACATGCTCCAGTGACTAATGGGCTCATCAGGGGCATAATTGAATAAGTCCTTTAGCGCGGAGTCATTGTAGCCCAGCCCCTCTGCAGCATTCCTAAATTCCCTGACAAACTCCCTCAGACCAGTCCCTCGTTGACGGAGGGAGCTTAAGGTATCCAGCTGGAGCATGCGCTGGTAGAGGGGGCTGGAGAGAGTGGAGACCGGTAGTCTGTGTGAGCCCATTCTCCGCTGAGTCCTCATTGGTGCCTCGGGGGAGGCACACGAGAGATGAAGCGAGGACTCAAGTGCAGGATGAATGGTTCTTTCTTTTAATAATAAAATGAAACAAAACAAACTAAAACAACCCCGGGGGGGAAAAACAGACAGGCAGGCTAGGAACTGCACTACATGCAGACATAACACACACAATGAAAAACGACGGATCAGCCCAGGACAGGTGGAGCAACTTAAACAATAATGAGGTAACAAGATGGGCGGGGCAAGACAATAGACAGGAATGAGCACATGGCATCAAACAAACACAACACAAGCCATGTGCTCACAGAAACCAGTGTCATCTGGTGGCCATCCTGGGCACACCCGCTGAAGACTGTGACAGGTATGCATGTATGTATGTATGTATTTATTTATGCTGACCTTGTAACCAGGGAACGCATTTATGGTTTATGCTTAGAATTTTGCCATGATTTCCTGGAAGAAAACTGACAGATAAAATGGTTGACTGAAATTTAATTTAGCATCTTTTAAAAAGTGTTGAATGAAACAGATGGTGTATGAGTTTCTGAAGCCATCGGTAGGTTTGGCAGCACTACAGTGAAGTATGATTTCTAAACTGTGGACTTTTAAAAGAGTTTGTCAGGATCAGGAGTCACTGTGTGTGGAGTCTTAAGATAACACACTGCTTAGTATTGTACATAGACAGTGAAAATATTTATTTTTCATTCACAGCTTGAATATGAAAGCTGCTGTAAGATGGAATAATTAACAGTGCGCCAACCTGTTTTTTTTTTTCCTTTAATAAATCTGCATATTATTTGAATGCTCAAGCAACTACTTTGAGCATTAGTGGTTTATGACTGAAAATGCCTGATATGAAAATTTGCTCTAACTTAAGATGAGACTGCAGTATTTTGAGAATGTTTTAAAGGGGTCATGAAATGGAGAATCTTGATATTATCACATAAGAAGTACTCTGCAATAAAAACATACTGCAATATTCAAAACTCAAAACTAACTGCACTTTAAAATATGAATTATTATTTTCTACCCCTTTATAGCGCCAGTTTGTAATTGTCAGTCATGTGTTGCTGTGCCTTGTGTTTCCCTCCCTCTTATGCCCATTTTTGGTCTTTCTGTTCCTGTCCTCATTATGTTTATTTGGTTCCAGCTGTGTCTGATTAATTATATAATTTGCCCCTAGCATTTAAACCCTGTGTTTCCCTGAGTCTGTGTTGGCTATTATATGTCTTCCTTGAGTTCCTGTGATTACCCCGTTGCTTGTTCCATTAAATTCCATGTTGAAGTACCCTTACTATGTGTAAGTAAGTTGTTGTTTTTTAGCATGTAAGTTTGCCAGTGTTATTTTTTAGGATTACTGATAAACTACTGTCGTTTGATTTCAAGTAATAATTTAAAACTATATACCGAAAATTATGCAATTAAGCAAGCAAAAGCAATTATACCATACTGCATACTGAACTTGCAATTGTTGTGGTTGTGTTGTATCAATTACTTCTGCCTCAGGATCTGACTCTGGCTCAAGCATATATACGTACGGCTCTATCACAGCTCATGCCATCTCGAGTATCAAAACACTTGCTTTAAAGTCAAGTCAAGTCAAGTCAAGTCTGCTTTATTGTCAATTCTTCCACATGTACAGCACATACACACAGAGAATTGAAATTGCGTTACTCTCAGACCCTTGGTGCATACAGATAACACTAACAGTAGAACATAAATACAGATAGATACAGATTAAATATAAAATACAACTATACAAATATACAAATAATGTAAAATGTAAAAAAAAATATAAAGCAGCACAAGGCACATGGCACATAGAGTGCAAACCAGTGAAGTAAACAACAGTGCAGATATAATGATTTGTAGTGCAAAAGAGCTTATTCAGACTGATTAAAGTGACAGTGTGTGTGTGTATTTGGGAGGGCGGAGTGGGAGAGTCCGTCAGAGGGTCAGAGTTCAGTGGTGCGTGGGGCAAAAGAGGGGAGGGGGGGCAAGGTCGGGAGGGAGTTCAGCTTCCGGACAGCCTGATGGATGAACCTGTCCTTCAGTCTGCTGGTCCTGCCATGGAG
>NW_015554147.1:506623-509281 GCF_001515605.1 Sinocyclocheilus anshuiensis
GTGGACCACGCCGCTCGCACCGACATCAGCGGGGATTCCTGCACGCTGCGTATCAGCCCGGGACGCTCCGGGAATGGGCGTGAGGTACTGGGTGCGGCAGACGAGGCCTCTGACGCCTCGTGGATTGCCGCTTCGGGGGAACTGTGTGCGGACACCGCCACCTCGGGGGAACCGTGAGCGGACACCGTCACCCCTGGGGGTGCTGCAGCTTCATCGGCTGCCGCTGGAAGTGCTGCAGCCTCCTTGGCCACCTTCGGTGGCGCTGCAGCCTTGTCGGCCATCACGGGAGGCACTGCAGCCCCCTTAGCTGGGGAACGTGCCAAGAACTCCACAAACCCCTCAAAGATACACGATCGGATCCTAACATGCTCCAGTGACTAATGGGCTCATCAGGGGCATAATTGAATAAGTCCTTTAGCGCGGAGTCATTGTAGCCCAGCCCCTCTGCAGCATTCCTAAATTCCCTGACAAACTCCCTCAGACCAGTCCCTCGTTGACGGAGGGAGCTTAAGGTATCCAGCTGGAGCATGCGCTGGTAGAGGGGGCTGGAGAGAGTGGAGACCGGTAGTTTGTGTGAGCCCATTCTCCGCTGAGTCCTCATGTTGGCTGATCCGTTCTGTCATGGTGCCTCGGGGGAGGCACACGAGAGATGAAGCGAGGACTCAAGTGCAGGATGAATGGTTCTTTCTTTTAATAATAAAATGAAACAAAACAAACTAAAACAACCCCGGGGGGGAAAAACAGACAGGCAGGCTAGGAACTGCACTACATGCAGACATAACACACACAATGAAAAACGACGGATCAGCCCAGGACAGGTGGAGCAACTTAAACAATAATGAGGTAACAAGATGGGCGGGGCAAGACAATAGACAGGAATGAGCACATGGCATCAAACAAACACAACACAAGCCATGTGCTCACAGAAACCAGTGTCATCTGGTGGCCATCCTGGGCACACCCGCTGAAGACTGTGACAGGTATGCATGTATGTATGTATGTATTTATTTATGCTGACCTTGTAACCAGGGAACGCATTTATGGTTTATGCTTAGAATTTTGCCATGATTTCCTGGAAGAAAACTGACAGATAAAATGGTTGACTGAAATTTAATTTAGCATCTTTTAAAAAGTGTTGAATGAAACAGATGGTGTATGAGTTTCTGAAGCCATCGGTAGGTTTGGCAGCACTACAGTGAAGTATGATTTCTAAACTGTGGACTTTTAAAAGAGTTTGTCAGGATCAGGAGTCACTGTGTGTGGAGTCTTAAGATAACACACTGCTTAGTATTGTACATAGACAGTGAAAATATTTATTTTTCATTCACAGCTTGAATATGAAAGCTGCTGTAAGATGGAATAATTAACAGTGCGCCAACCTGTTTTTTTTTTTCCTTTAATAAATCTGCATATTATTTGAATGCTCAAGCAACTACTTTGAGCATTAGTGGTTTATGACTGAAAATGCCTGATATGAAAATTTGCTCTAACTTAAGATGAGACTGCAGTATTTTGAGAATGTTTTAAAGGGGTCATGAAATGGAGAATCTTGATATTATCACATAAGAAGTACTCTGCAATAAAAACATACTGCAATATTCAAAACTCAAAACTAACTGCACTTTAAAATATGAATTATTATTTTCTACCCCTTTATAGCGCCAGTTTGTAATTGTCAGTCATGTGTTGCTGTGCCTTGTGTTTCCCTCCCTCTTATGCCCATTTTTGGTCTTTCTGTTCCTGTCCTCATTATGTTTATTTGGTTCCAGCTGTGTCTGATTAATTATATAATTTGCCCCTAGCATTTAAACCCTGTGTTTCCCTGAGTCTGTGTTGGCTATTATATGTCTTCCTTGAGTTCCTGTGATTACCCCGTTGCTTGTTCCATTAAATTCCATGTTGAAGTATTCTCCAGCATCTCCTCGTTCCTTCCTCCCAGTGAATTGTGACAGTAATATGACAAGTAATAATAGTACTTTTAAAACTATATACCGAAAATTATGCAATTAAGCAAGCAAAAGCAATTATACCATACTGAAACAGACTCTTGCAATTGTTGTGGTTGTGTTGTATCAATTACTTCTGCCTCAGGATCTGACTCTGGCTCAAGCATATATACGTACGGCTCTATCACAGCTCATGCCATCTCGAGTATCAAAACACTTGCTTTAAAGTCAAGTCAAGTCAAGTCAAGTCTGCTTTATTGTCAATTCTTCCACATGTACAGCACATACACACAGAGAATTGAAATTGCGTTACTCTCAGACCCTTGGTGCATACAGATAACACTAACAGTAGAACATAAATACAGATAGATACAGATTAAATATAAAATACAACTATACAAATATACAAATAATGTAAAATGTAAAAAAAAATATAAAGCAGCACAAGGCACATGGCACATAGAGTGCAAACCAGTGAAGTAAACAACAGTGCAGATATAATGATTTGTAGTGCAAAAGAGCTTATTCAGACTGATTAAAGTGACAGTGTGTGTGTGTATTTGGGAGGGCGGAGTGGGAGAGTCCGTCAGAGGGTCAGAGTTCAGTGGTGCGTGGGGCAAAAGGGGAGGGGGGGCAAGGTCGGGAGGGAGTTCAGCTTCCGGACAGCCTGATGGATGAACCTGTCCTTCAGTCTGCTGGTCCTGCCATGGAG
>NW_015554147.1:509771-527909 GCF_001515605.1 Sinocyclocheilus anshuiensis
ATATATATATTGAATTTATAAATGTGTATGTATATATATATATATATATATATGTATGTGTGTATGGTTGTACATACACATATATGTAGTTTTTTTTTGGTGTTTGGCTTAGTGTTATGTTCGAATCATTATTATACTCATACATTTTGTTATTTGATATTTTGAATTGTTTTTAGCTTTATTTTTTGTTTTTCATTTACATGTTAAGTTTTTCAATTCTGTTGTATGCATTTGTCATTTTTATTTAATTTCTTTATTTTTTAAATGTGTAAAAGTAGTATTTATAAAGTTTTAGCTCTTAGTTTTGGATCTGTTTTTAGTTGATTTAATACTACAATTGATTGCTTCTGTTGTCCTCATTTGTAAGTCGCTTTGGATAAAAGCGTCTGCTAAATGACTAAATAAATAAAATAAATAAATAAAATGTGGCTAAAAGTAAATGGCCAATTAATTTTGCAAGTTTGCAATCTTAACCATGTCTTAAAAATTAACATAATTAACTTAAAAAAAAAATAAAAAAAAATAACCATGCATTTTAGCACTTAATTACATTATATGTATTTATTACACTCTATTAGCTCTGTGGAATATTTTATTCTGATTGGTCAGTCACTACGTTCCAAGGTATGTTATCCCTCTATAACAACCGGTAAAAGCTAATAACACAGGCTCATCCGGGTAACTGAAGTTGGCGCTGTACTCTTGCCATGTTGTAAATGTCCTGGAGGGAGGGGAGAGAGGCACCAACGATCTTCTCAGCTGCTCTCACTATGCGTTGAAGTGTCTTGCGGCAGGACGCGTTGCAAGCGCCATACCACACAGTGATGCAGCTCGTCAGAATGCTCTCGATGGTGCCTCTGTAGAAGGTGCACATGATGGGGGCAGGAAGGAAGGATATGATGAATGATATGGTGAAGGAAGGAAGGATATGATGAAGTTAGCCAATCACAGCAGTGGGTGTTTACTTCTGTTTCTGCAAGAGGTAATGTCACTTGACTTTGAGTGATTTTCATAGAGAGTGAAAATTAGGATATTTTGGGCATATTTTTTGGTGCCAAAAACTTTTCACATGCAGTGTTCAAACAATCCTTATGTGTTCCATAGTGTTGAAACACATTTCTTTGGTAATGTTCGACAAAACTGTGGAGTGCAAGACAAATCAGACAGTCTTTCAGAAGGAAGCTTAAGCTACCGTCTCTCCTGTGGAGCTCAGAGTCACAGCTTTGCTTACACTTCGACACACTCTCATCAAAATCAAACACACTTCTGTCTCTACAGGAGGTATACAGTACCTCTTATAAACAAGCTTTCAACAGCCATTAGACCTCTAAATTGTTGCTGCTATGACGCAGCAGCAACATCAAACAAGTTAATTCAGGATCTGAAATAATTCATGTGCAGGAGCTACATACAATAAATTGGGGACTAAAATTAACACTCACCAAGTGTCAAATGTGACACTTTTTAAGGAAAGTGTGTTCAAGTGCCAGCAGAAAACAGTGTAAAGAAATATTCTTTGAGAGAAGCAATCTTTATCAGTGGAAGTTAAAAGCAGCTAGTAAGTGTATTTACTTGTCTCATTAGTGTTTAGTGCAGTTGTCTTGGCGCTGTACTCTTGCCAGGAACAGTTTTTTTTTTTTTTTTTCATGGAAGCTTTGCGTTTGGTTAGCTAATAAAATATGAAACTTCAATTCAATATTATGTGTACAATTATTTAATTATGTCATCCTGGTATCGCGGACTCGCTCTCTCATTTCATACAAACGCAGGTGCTGCCGTTTTGTGACGATTGTTTTGTACGCTGTAATGGATTATAAGATAACTAATATACTGGTAAGATTTTAAAACAGTTTTGTCTTAAATCAATATCTTTTATCGCCATAATTATTTATGTGGTGAAATGCTGTGTAATAAGTGGTATGACTGTCCCTTAAATGTCCGTCTAGTTTGAACTTGCCGCTTGCTAACAACTGCTTTCTTCACGGAAGCTTTGCGTTCAAATATTTCAAATCAAATCAATATTTCTTGTCTAATTATTTACTCATGTGGCAAGTAGCCATGTAATAAGCGGGATGATGTACATCCAGATGGTTGTTATCGCAGAATACCCCCCTCTAATAACACAGGCTCATCCGGGTAACTGAAGTTGGCGCTGTACTCTTGCCAGGAACAGTTTTTTTTTTTTTTTTTCATGGAAGCTTTGCGTTTGGTTAGCTAATAAAATATGAAACTTCAATTCAATATTATGTGTACAATTATTTAATTATGTCATCCTGGTATCGCGGACTCGCTCTCTCATTTCATACAAACACAGCTGCTGCCATTTTGCTACGATTGTTTTGTACACTGTAATGGATTATAAGATATAACTAACAAACTGGTAAGATTTTAAAACATTTTCATCTTAAATCAATATATTTTATCGCTGTAATTATTTATGTGGTGAAATGTTGTGTAATAAGTGGCTTGACTGCACCGTTTCCCTTAAATGTCCGTCTAGTTTGAACTTGCTGCTTGCTCACAACTGCTGTGTTCACGGAAGCTTTGCGTTCAAATATTTCAACTCAAATCAATATTTCGTGTCTAATTATTTACTTATGTGGCAAGTAGCCGTGTAATAAGCGAGATAATGTACATCCGGCTGGTTGTTATCGCTGAATAACCCCCTTCAGGATGATACAAGACCCCTCGATCACCCTGTTGGGGGTTATTCTGCGATATTATTCCCATGCAAATTGATAGGAGCTGCACTTGCATGCATGAGAAGCATTTCAAAGATGGCCGCAGAGTGAAATGACTTGCCTTAAAGGGATTTTGACTGAAACAGGGTTGTAAACAAGGAAGTGATTTTTACTTTCAACAACACCTTGGAAGACGCAGCCAATAAATGCACTGAGCAGCGCTGTCATCAGAAATCACACTTAACAGATGAAAGGATAGTGCAACAAAGATATGGCTTTCCTCCGCGGACATTCAAACTGATGTTTTATTGTTAATATGAGATTGGGCTGATGAATGAATGCTGTATCAGATGCAGGTAATCACACTCACTCAGTCAATACAGTAATACAATAAGCTTTTAATGAAGCAACTCAATGTTCCCTCGTTACTAGTTCTAAAGTGACGTTTACGAATTAGTAATGGAGGCTTGGGCTCAGCTGTTAAACTGTCAAACTGAGATTTAAATCTGTGGCGGAAGGAAGTAGTTTTGCACAAAAAAGGGTTTTAAAGACACTCCGTTGTTGTTTCTTATGTATTTATACACTCGTGCCGCCGAACAGTTGTAAAAACGCAAAATATCACACTCATATCAGTGCTATATGGCTGTATATCGGCACACTGTGAGTACAGCCATATCGCACTACGAAATACGAAATCATATATATATATATATACATATGATTTCGGAATTGCACTAGATTTGGTGTTAGTGTAAAAGAAGACTTCAAATCAGTTGCAACTTTTTAAACATCATCGCAACACTACTGTTCATCGTTATTTCCAAATGCCTTCACACTGTCAAATTTCAATTTCACACTTTAAAGTTCAATAATTAATTTCTAATGCGTGACTAATTTTGTAATTTCCTTATGAGTTATTGAGTAATCACTAAGTATCGTCTGCGTAATGAAGACAATGCTCTGCATTCAGAACTTCTGAATGAGTGTCAAGGAACACTGTTGGGACACAGATATGTTATAGAGGGTTTGATTGTGTTTGTAATTATATATGCAAAGTCACTGTTTGTCTATACTTGTTCTCAGGCAGTGGGTCACAGGTCTGTTCTTATAGGACAATAATATCCAGAATTCTAAAGTGTAGAGTTCAGGACATGGTGAATGATGATAATGTTGGTTGAATGGATTGTTTTGCTCATGCATGTGCTTCAATAGAAATGTATCTGACATAATCCAGAAGCTCGTAGGACCATGTCCCTTATGATTAAGTGCATTAGCTGCTTGTGAGATTATGCCACCATCAGCCAGTCTGCCCAGAATGCACAGACACACTGCGGTCCATCTGTCTTTGTAACACAATACGTACACAATACAATACATGTTTGTGATTCTGTACGCAGATACAGAACTTCCCTTCTCAATCAGAAACCAGAACCCAGTGTATACACAATGTATTTTGAAGCTGAAAAGCACAGAAGTGTGAAATAATGTAAACTCAGAATTTAGAGTTTTATCAATATATTAAAATAATTAATCACAATTAATTTTCTTTGAAATATATATATTTTTCCTTGGAAAAACTATTGCATCCAGTACATTTAGTTACTCTTTAAAGATGCACTGTGTTATAATATTTCCCCTATCTCAGTTTAGTATGCAGAGACAACTATAACTAAGCCATTCGTAGGCTGATTTCCCCAAAGACTGTAAACACTGTGGCTCTGAAGTGCTATCAAACCTCTGTTTTTTTTAGCAAGGTGTCTGTGTAATTCCTGAAGAAAGCTAGCTGTTAGCATTCATCTCTATACAGTAACAGTTGCAATATGTGATTTGAAATCTGCCATGTTTGGACAGGCAATCAGTTCTGCTGCCAGGTTGTTCCTTTTTGAGCCAATAGGCTTTATCCTGAATGATGCATGAACAGGAAAAGAGGTCTTACCACATCACTTATCACAGTGTCGGCGATCTCTGTGGACTTTTAAGGTAATCAGCTAACCTACTTAATTATTTTATTGTTGGCCTTTTTTGCGTGTGTTTTGTTTTGTTTAATTTAATATCTGAATTTTACTGAGAAAAAAAATATTTTAGATGTCATGGATGTTTTTTTTTTTCCCTGCTGGAAATTCCACAATTACACACTTTTTTAAAGTGCACAAAATATATTATCAAAGCAACACAGGATTTTAATAAAATGCTTATTGTTAAGATGTTTAAAATTATTTTATATTTCCTGTGGTGCACATATAAATGTAGTTTTTTTTATTTTTATTATTATTATAATTTTTTTTTTTTGCATGGGGGCGCCATTTTGCTTAAATCGCTCTTGTGGGAAAAACAAAATGTGAAGGGGACTGTTACAGGGATGCATAACTAGAACTAGTAACCTTTCACTGAAAATAATGTTTGAGTTATTTATTTATTTATTTATTTATTTATTTATTTTAATTATTGCTACTCCATACTTCAAAACAGTGCTGAACTTTGACAATATGTGATTTTTTTTTTATGTTATATTAGTGATTTTCTAATGTCTTAATATAAATCCAAAAGCAAAAATTTAAAATGTTATAATGGTGATTTTATAATGTCTAAAGATAAATCCAAAAGACATACGTGAAACCCGCTATATTACGTGGAAATGGTAAATGAGCCATTGTGGTCCTCTGAAGCCATCTATGGGTTATAGTGGAAATATCATGTAATTTTAGTGTTTGTTGTCCACCAGGTGGCAGAAATTTTCCAATTAAAGGCACAATATGTAAGTTTTCCCTGCTAGAGTTCTCATTTTCAAAACAATAACAAAGGCGAAGCTTGATGATGCTCTGAAGGAGAGTGGAATGATGGGAGATGTCGTATCACCATCCAGAGATGTGCGAATCCTGTTCACGGATGTAATTCATATTTTTTTTTTTATTACCTGTTCCTTCCAAAGTTATTCAAACAGGGAATAAATTATGCAGAGAAAGTGAGCAAAGAACATCCAAGGAACAGTATGACTGACTTCAGTCTAGCGAGAGTTTAAGCACTCTCAAAAACTCCCCTTATAATCAGTAAAGCTGTCTATACACTGTTTAATGGATGAAACGAAGCCGTCCAGCTCAGGTGAACCTTCCATTCCTTCCTGATTTGCATACTGAAATCGAGAAGGAATGGAAGAGGCCATTTTCTTCTCGCATCTATCGATTCCAGCATGGTTACATAAGTAACCTGAGACGATTTTCCATTTCATGACCCCTTTAAATAAATTGAAATTTAGTGTGCATTGATGTTACTCACAATAATATTAATAAAATGCAATATTTAATCATTTTATGTGATTGACTCACATGCACAAATAATAAATACAGTTTACAGACAAAAGGAAAGAATTAGATGGAGAGGCTATGAAATGGGAGATCTGTTTGATAGAAGCATGTGACAGGACTGATGGAGAACTGTCGCACATCTCTGTCTTTCACCACTGCTATAGGCCACAACGCATCCAAGAGCAGATAAATGCATCTGGAAAAATCTCTTTTTGGACCTGGACACACAATAGCTCAAGATGACAGTGCAGACACTGCCCTTCTGACTTGGTCTGATAAAAAATGTCAATTTTTCATGCTTTTCTTCCTGTTCAAGGCTTTTTATCTCTCTTTTTCTTGAAAACGTGCCTCTGAGATGAGAGGCATAATTCAGAACATTTTTATTCTCTCCATTCCCTTCTTTTGTTGCCTTCGCTCTCATTTTGAGAGGAGAGAAAATTTGGCAAAGAAAGAGGGAAAAAAGAGACACCAATGGGCCACTAAATGAATACTCTCTACCTAAGGTTAATGCACTTCATTAGAGGTCAATTTTTGCATGTTGTGCTTAATTTAACAGCCTGGTGGGCCTTGAGGAGAATTTATCTGACATTTTGTAAATGCCAATCCCTGCACAGGAAGCTTACAGTGTGATCATGAGAACACTTGCAGTGTGTTTATGAGAGAGACAAGAAACAGAGTGGGAGATGGGGGGCTAGAGAAGAAGCTAGATCAGCCTGCTAATGATGAGTTAAAGCCCAGGGATTGCAGAGACTGCAGAGCCTGTCTCTCAAGACCAGAGAAATGGCACAGCTTTTAAAAGGGCGCTCACACTAGATTTTAAGCATGCATAGTTATATTGGACACTTGCAATGAATATGGGGAAACAGTATACGATTTTGACTGTTGACTATTTAAACCCAGTTTTAAAAGCCGTGCTGGTCAATGCAGTGGAGAGGAAGATCACACTGGTATTTTGCCACTACCCGAGTCTGAATGCAGAATCAGTTCTGCCCTTTCTTAATGTCCATAAACATGATTTTTGCACAAAACTGGGCTACAAAAGCTATTACACTATTTAAAACAGGGGCAACTGCGAAACATCAGTTCTTACTGGTAACTGTCAAAAATGAACTATAAACTTTTAATTAATTTTGTGATTGTTTTTAGTTATATGTTTTTTTTTTTTTACTGGCAGTCATGTTTTATTAATTAATTAATTTATTAATTCAGTAAATTTATTAGGTTCAACAGTAACAGTAACAGTAAATAGTCAAAATAAAATTGAACGCTAGAGTATAATCTAATAGTTTAATTTCTACGTGCCAATAGGAAAGGAAAATAACAAATGAAATCTCAGACAATGAGATTCGGTGGAGAGCAAATGGTGACTTTTCCAGATTTTTCACATTAGAAAAAGACCATATAATTTATTGCATCTCATCTATTGTATTTTAAGGAAGCTTATTTCCACTGTAGAATAAAAAAGGTAATTGCAACTTTTTTGTATCTTAGAGTACTTAGTCTTTTTTTTCTTGCAATTTAGAGTTTATATCTCCAATTTGGACTCAGAATGCAAAAAGTTAAAATTGCAAGTTGTAAAAAGTAAAAAGTAAGAAATGTGAGATCTAAACTCAGAATTTTGAGGGGAAAAGTCAAAATTTTGAGATATAAACTCAGAAGTCTGAAGAAAAAGGCTAGAGTTGTGAGATGTAAACTCATAATTACAAGTTTGCAACTTGCAATTGCAAGAAGGCTGATTTGTGAGTACTGAACTGCGAGAAAAAGTCACAGATAATATTTTTAGATTTTTATTCTATGTAAGAATAAGTTTCCGTATGTTTGTATGTTGTATATCAATAATGTTTTATTAAGGTCAGTAATAATACTACTGATGATGATGATGATGATGATCACGGTGCTGTCAATAATGTGTCTAAAAATTTCATGACTAATGTCATATGTATGATACATCATTTTAGAACCTATAGACACCAGTTTTTACACAAGTTTTTACACAAAATGCAGACACCAAATTATTACAGAAAATGTTTTACTGATAAAAAAAGAAAAAAACTTTTAAAGCAGCTTTGTGGTATTTGAGTACTTTGAAGTATGTTTACTATGTTGACCTTCAATAATGTTCATTCAAAGCTGGTATTGCTTTTGTTTTTGCCTTGGTAACCAAACAATTTTCATATTCCGTTAAATAGTTTGAACTGGATAAAACAACTGTTCTTAACTTTATTAGATGGAAAAGCAATCATAAAAAAAAACGAAATAAATAAAAATTAGACATGGGCTTGGAAGGTGGGTAAATGATAACAGAATCTTCTTTATGATTTCTTTAATGACTTCTGCTATCAGTTTGAGAGTGTAGTAGGGCATCACTGCAGTCTGAATGATGACTCAGTTTCTCAAAATTCAAGCTAAAATCTGGGATTTTATATTATTTATCATGTTATTATTGGAATAAATATGCATCCTTGGGGCTTTTTATATTGAGACACAGCGACTGGCTTTACAGAAAGTTTGATTGAAATGTTCTGGATGCCGCATTAATCTGTGATTCATGTTTTGATATTGATTGAAACTCCATCGATTACATTCTGCTCTAGACGGTGCTCTCTATAGTTCTGCAAATGAAGCTCTGAAACATTCTCCATCAAAATGGAAAGAAACTTTCTTGCTCACTTAAAATTAGCTTTGCCAAATTAATATGTTGTTTAGAGAATATAAAACCATGCAAGAACCATATTTGAAATAAGCTACCTCGGCAGTCTCAAACGTCTTTACAGTAATAATGGCAAATGGGTGTTATGAAAATACTCAACCCGTTCACACTCCCAAAACATCAAAACTGATGCATGGTCAAGCCTTGCATTCCACTATTAAAGGCATAGTCCACCCAAAAATGGTCAAGACGTTCTGCTGAAGATCAAACAAACATCAGAATGGGGAAGAAAGTTGATTTAATTTCTTTGTACGTGACATGGTTGCTGGTGCAAGACAGGCTGGCCTGAGTATTTCTTAAAATGCTGATCTTCTGGTATTTCCAAACACAGCCATCTCTATGCTTTGCAGAGAATGGTCCGAAAAGGAGAAAATATCCAATGAGCGGTGGTTTGGTGGGTGAAAATGCTTTATTGATGCTAGAGGTCAAAGGAGAATGACTGGTTCAAGAAAGGCAACTCAAATAACCAGTCATTACAACCAGGGTACTCAGAAGAGCATCTCTGAACACACGTCAAACCTTGTAGCAGATGGGCTACAGCAGCAGAAGACCACATCAGGTTCCACTCCTGTCAGCTAAGAACAGGAAACTGAAGCTACGATTCACACAGGCTCACTAAAATTGGACAATACAAGATTGGGAGAAAAAAATAGTTTTCTAGTCTGATGAGTCTCGATTTCTGCTGTAACATTTGTATGATAGGGTAAAAATTTGGCATAAACAACGTGAAAGCATGGATCCATCCTGCTTTAATGGTTCAAGCTGCTGGTGGTTGGGGTGTAATGGTGTGGTGGATTTTCTCGGCACACTTTGGGCCCCTTAGTATCAATTGAGCATTCTTTAAATGTCACAGCCTACCTGAGTATTGTTGCTGGCCATGTCCAACCATTTATGAGCACAGCAAACCAGTCTTGTGATGGCTACTTCCAGCATGATAACATATCATGTCACAAAGCTCAAATCATCTCACACTCATCTCTTGAACATGATAATGAGTTTGCTATAATGGCCTCCACAGACGCCGGCAGCACCAGCAGCACCTCTGGGATGTGGTGGAAAGGGAGGTTCACGTCATGGAAGTGCAGCCAATAAATCTGCAGCAACTGCGTGATGCTATCATGTCAATATGGACCAAAATCTCTGAGAAATGTTTCCAGCACCTTGTTGAATCTATGTATATATCTCTATTTCTATATGTCTATGCATCTGTCTGTCTATCTAGCTTCAAGTCAAAGCTTATTAGCACAGTCCTCAAACACTACAACATGAGCAGAAAAGAAATGACAGTGTGAACAATGAAAATATGCATTGTAGCAATCAGAAGTTTTAGAACTAATTATTGAGTCAACGCTGGCCAGAAAAATTTGCTGTTAGGTTATTTCAGACTTAAACTGACAATGAGGAGAGGAAATTAGACTCATCATGACAGTGCATTTCTACAGATAGCTCAGCTAAACGAGCTGGTGATATGGATGCAATGTTCTGAATTTAAATGATTCACATTATTAGCCCTGATGAAATTCGCTGAAATGCTCATATACAACAATGAGACTAAACATAACGCAACCTGGTCTCATGGCAAAAACGTACCCGGGGGCACATTTTCGCGAGACGCGCAATACGTACCAATACGTACATATCACTGCAGTTTCCAAAAGAAATGAACACTAGAGGCAGTAAAACTCCGACACCTTTTATTCCTTTTCACACACATTTACAGAGTTTCGATTAATAAAGCATAATTTTCGCACAATTACTTGAAGAATATCATGTTATGACTTCAAAACAATTTTAATATACTGGGAGATTTGAAAACTGATGCTTTTGAACGTTAGCACCGCACATATCCAGCTTCATATAAATGTGTTTTCTTCGACGGTAGGTTTGTTCGGTAGCTCACGGAGTACGGAGACGTACTTGAGAGGCGAGGAGCTCCGGCTCGAATCACGTGTAACTACGGTTCGACAAAACGGTTCAAATCTGCATATAAGTTCAAATGACACGGTTGCATCAACAAATGCGTTTTTATATCAGTTTTGCATTTGTTAACACTATCGGGTAGGTTTAGGGTTGGGTTTGGTGTAGGGCATATTTCCAACACGATAGAGCATTAACTATTAGCGATAGTCCCCGGATATTTGAATTCTGAACCGCCGCAATATGTACCTGAAGCAACGTAATAAAAACACAGCAATACGTACCTATATCAACGTAATAAAAACGTGCCAGGGTTCACGTATTGAACCTGTGTTTTAGCGCCACTCAGTGGACATTTCTCTTTAAAACTGCGGCTAAACTTGCAGTAAGGTACGTAAAAACGGTGTTGCAGAAAAGTACCCAGAGGTACGTATTTTTATGAGACTGGGTTGTAACAACAGTATAGTTTAACCAGAAAATGACAAGTTTGTCATTTACTTAGCCTCATGTCACTCCAAACCCATATGACTGTACTTATTGTGTGGGAATCAAATAAAAGACGTTTTGCTGAATGTTTAAGGATGTATACTGTTGAGCTTCAAAAATTACATACGTACATACAGTATATGCATACATACATACGTAAAGAAATACATACATACAGATAGCCTATGTATTATTTTTTATTTTTTTTTGACCATGTTTTAAATACAGTACTATTTCAGCATTTTAGATTTCACATTTAATTCAATGTGCCATTTCTTTGTAATTATTTGTCACAATCTGAGTATTTTTCTAAATAAAAAGTAATAGACCTTATATTCTGAGCCATATAGCTTTGTGATTGTAATGTATGCTGTTTTTAACTGCAAATTTTCCTGACTGCAGGGTGACATCTTTATGAGCACACGCTCATTTCTTTATGTACTCAGTGGTTCTCATGGGTTAGAATTATAAAGTTTCAATGGCTACTGAAGGGTCACCATGTAGAAAACAACATGTGAAAACCATATCAATCTTGGGTTACTTTGACAGCTACTATTTCTATTTTGGCATTTTAATGGCTGCCTCAGCATTTTCCTCATGTTATCAGTTATTCATGGGGACAATATATAAGTAACTACATTTGGGTTGTACCATTTTGATGTCAGATGTCTGAATTTGACGTAAAGGAGGCGTTATGGCAGACTCCAACATGTCTGTGATCACAAGGGAGAAAGTGTGCCAAAAAACTCATGTGTAGAGCTGAATAGATGCAGACCACTCACTGTTGCATGCAGGAGAAACACTAAGTGCTCAGCATGTCCCCTGCGTCCTTCCGGAACGGTCCGTGGAATCTGTGTTATGCCTCGACTACCATCATGCTTCTTGACACAAGAGCCATTTGCTACTTAATTGCACATTTACAGGCTTCATGCTCACATTGGCTCGGCGTCCTCTGTGTCTTGCACGCAGCTCGGCTTGCAGATGGCAAAAGTCACTCGGCAGCCTGTAATTGTCACCTTTTTATCCTCCATGTCGGTTTAATGCAGCTTCCAGTTCAGCTTTTTTCAGATACAGGATGTTATTTGAGGCGTACTGCCATATGAGCATGTTCTCTGGGTTTATTGTTGTCTGAGAGTGCAGTATCACACCACCTGCTATCTTGTGTCTCTTGTCTCTTGTCTCGCATGTGGCTGATAGCTTTAAATTTTCAATCCATTTAGGTTCATGCATGCAGATTAATCTTACAGGCTCACTAAAGATGCACCGATAACATCAGTATCCAGTGGCATTGTGCTAGAAAATAATTTATGCACAAGAGCACCTAGATGAGCATACTATCTTATGCTATTTATAGATGGTGAAGACTTTGAAGCTGTTATTGTTTAAAATTTAACATCAAAAGAAATAATAATAATAATAATTATTATTATTATTATTATTATTATTATTATTATTTACTAATACATAGGGAAAATAATCTTTTTTTAAGAAAAAAATAAATTGTCACAGTAACAGAAAAGGATGTCACAGTGGTAACGTCAACAACTGTCTCTTTCTTGACAGGAAGTTCAGAAAAGCACCGATGCAAGCAGGTACGTATGAAGTTCAATTAAAGCCTTGAGCACTTCTTGCAGGTACTGGTTAGCATAGCGGACAAGCAGGGTGAAGACTGGAACCGCAGACAGGCTGAAAGCAGGTAAGTGTCCAGGGTGAGTCGTCAGCTCCTTTCTTGTCCTAGGCATAGATGAGACCAAACTAAGGGTGTTTGTTTGGTGTTGGCATTTGTAAAGAGGTGCTGATGAGGGTAATCATTGACAGATGTGGTGATCGTGGAGTGTGAACAGGTTTGACCCCAGCAAACCAGGGAACCAGGCAGAGCTGACAGAGCTGTAAGCCAGGGCAGAGCTGGCAGATTAGAAAGCCAGGGAGCAGCTGATGGGATTGTGGATCCCCCAGACGACCACCAGGGCAGAGCTGGATAACATCACAGTGGTGTAGGTGGATCTGGCTGATCAAGTGATCCCCACAGTGACGATGAAGACATCCAAGGCAGAGCCGAAGACCACCACATCCGAGCAGGTGACTCAAACCCCAGGCAGAACGGTTGACTCACGATCATCAGGATTACTTGCTGGCTTGAAATCACCTGGATGGGTGACAGGCTTGAGGACGCCTGGAATGCTGGCTGGAGTGTCCCTCCATCATGTCCCTCACTGCTGCAGTCAGACTGAATCTGATCATGGATGGGAAAGGGACATCGAGGCTGTCGTTGCCTGAGTGCACAGAGAGGATGACGCCCCCCGTACCACACAATTTTGAAGAAGAGCAGGAGAACATGCGCGGAACAATCTGACTGCTGCTCCGTCTGCTCCAAACATCTGTGTGCTGCTTTCCATGAGACCGACTATCTGTAAAACATTTACACAGAGTAAAACATTTTACATCTCATGTTGTCAGCATTTCATTTCATATGTTTACAATTACATGCTAATTTTTGTTATAGCTTCATTACTTTTGTGGTGTAGTGGGCTAAAGCACTGAACTGGTAAACAGAAGGTTGCTGGTTTGATCTCCGCAGCCATCACCACCGGTGTGTCCTTGAGCAAGGCTCTTTACTCCAGGTTGCTGCAGGGGGGATTGGGGTTCCTGTAATAAGAGCACTGTAAGTCACTTCGGATAAAAGTGTCTGCCAAATGCAGAAATGTAAATTAAACAAATTTAATTAAAATGTAAATGCTTTTTTTGTGCCTTTGGCAAAAATGCCTCTTTACTCCAGGTTGCTGCAGGGGGGATTGGGGTTCCTGTAATAAGAGCACTGTAAGTCACTTCGGATAAAAGTGTCTGCCAAATGCATAAATGTAAATATGATTTTTGTAAATCCTTTTTTGTGTCTTGGGCACAAACGCTCAATAAAGCTGCTTATTTATTAAAGTTTATTTATTCAAGGTACTACTATAATAATAAATGCATGCATATATTTCATACAGTTTCTTTTGGGGGGGTTTAAAGGGTTAGTTCATCCAAACATATAAATTCAGTCACTATTTACTCGCCTCCACACTGTTCAATCATTGCTTTTTTTCTGAACACAAAAGGTGATTTTGGTCAAGTTTGTCCTGCTGGTTTCTGTTCATACAATATCAGTCAATGGAGCCTGACATTCAGAAGCTTCATGACTTTATTTGATGATGCTTTTGAAGCTTCTGAAACTCGGGCTCCATTGACTAATGCTGTATGAACAAACCAGCAGTACAAACTTGACCACAATTACATCCTCAGTGTCTTTAAGTCTTTCTCTAGATGTTCTCACTGGCTCTGGGGTCACTGAGGATGAAGAGACCACAGCAACATTCAGTCCTGATGAGGCAGTAAGGTCAGGTGGAGTGATGGAGTGTCTCATCCATGGCACTGGACCATTTCCAGGATGCTGCTGTGGACTCTCCATCCTCACTGCTCACGCCAGGCTGTGGACATTTCAGATCATACAGAGATGCACAAACATACAGCACTATGTCATTTGATTTCTGTATTAGAAGTAACAGAATGATCTTATTTATATTTTTGTTTAATTTATTTCACAAATGCCGCCGTCACCTTTCCTTGCAGGTCCTGCTCCACCACAAAAGCTCTGCAGCAAATGCACAGGAATCAAGAATCAGAAAAGTGCTGTGATAACTCTGTTTGAAATTACAATAATTAACTACAACTTAAGATTTAAAAGATGTTTTATTAATTTCTGTAGTATACTCACTGAGAGCCTTTGATGGCAGCATTCCTTCATCAGTCACTCTGCAGCGGATAAACACACGTGTGTCTCATCTGTTCCTGTAACAATCTTTATTGTTGATAAACAAGAAGCAAGTTTTGTGCTGAATTTCTGTGTGGTGCCCAGAACTGTATAATGAATTCAACCCTTAAAATCATTCATCAATTTTAAAATAAAAATCTTAAAGTCTTTGAAAGATTTTCTACTTTCAGTTGGTAAAAGTATCCAAATTTGCGGGTCATTGTGGGTCTCTTTTGGTTTATATTAAAGTCAACAATCAGCGTTAGAAGACTTCTAGCTATTATTAAAATATTGTAAGATAATAAAAAATTATATGAAGATGCGTGTGACGAGTGGGGCGGGGCTGAGAACCATGGGAGCGGAGCGAGGCTGGTGGAGTGAAAGATAATGAGGGACACCTGTGCCACACACCGGTCTCGAGTCCCGCCCCACTTGTCACAATGGGATAAATAACGAAAAAACAAACAATCAATAAATAAATAAATAAATAAGAAGTGGGTACCCAATGCAAATTCATTTAATGTGGCCACTCTGCTCTGATCCTTTAGCTGCAGCATGTTCACCCGTGCATTACCATAAAGCTGCTGTTATTTTAATTGCTACTTTAAGTGAATAACTGAGGCTAAATGCAAGGGCCAGTATTTTAGTATGAAGTGTTATGACAACAGCACTAATGTGTATATTGTCTGTATTCTGTAAACAGCTCACCTTGCTGTTGCGCTGAATGCAGTGTGACATGCCACTGTGGACAGATAAATATTTTACTCCAATAAATAATCACATTTGTTCTGCTATCTCCAAGAGCCTGAATGAGACTCCACCATCCTTGCAGAGGGTAGCATGTATCTGTTAACGTCTCTTATTTTCTGTAGACATCAAAAGGGCTTGACATGCTCGAATGCTCATCGAAAGACAGAACAATGTGTTTGCAGATATCTCGCTGTTGTGTTTGTTGTTCTGTCATTAGTAGCACTGAGGATCAATGTTCAACAAGGTTAGATCAAGTTTGCCTGGTATATACAAGTTAGTTGACACACTAAATACAACATAAATCAGGTTAATTTTCTCATGACAGAGGAGCAGCATTATTCATTATTCATCTGACCTTCCCACGCTGAACTTTGCTTGGTTATATAATTCATGTTGAAACAGAGCAGAGTCTTGGAAATGCCTGCATTTTCAGTGTTCTGTTATATGTCTTCTTCAATCATTCACATTTGAGCCATGGATTTTAATGTGCAGGACTGTGAAGATTAGACAGGATGTCCTGTCTATATTTTGGGCACAGTTTTAACTGAAATTATGTCTTAATATCCTTATCTCTGTGCATAATATATATATAATAGGTTTAATATTAAAGTGGTAGTTCATCCAAAATAGAAAAAAATCTGTTACTTTACTCACCCTCATTACTAATTTAAGATGTAGGTGACTTTTTTTCTTCACTAGAACAGTAAAGAAGATTTTTAACTGAAACCATGGTCCTTGGTGATTCATAAAATGATACTTTTGTTGTGCTTCATTGTCACATGTTCTGTGTGTTGTGCTCCCCATGTGCTCCTATGCCCTTATTTGGTCCCCTTCCTGTTCCTGTCCTGATTATGTTCTTTAGTCCCAGCTGTCTAGTCCCAGGTGTTTCCCATGCTATTTTATGATTGTTGATCCCAGGTTTCCTTTGTCTTCCCCTCGTCCAGTCCTGTGTATTTATAGTCCATTTATATTTATAGTCCATTTCTAAGTTTCTTTGTCTGGTATTGAATGTCGTCAAGTTCTACGTTGGAGTTCCTGACTGCCCTGTGTACACCTTTGTTTGGATTATTAAAGACTGTTTGTTTTGAGTTTATTCCACGTTCTCCTCTTTCCTCGCTCCTACGAAGTGGCAAACCCGTGACAGAATACCAGACCCAAAAGAAGTAAGCAGTGCCTCCTCTCCCCATTTTATTGAGAGAATGTATCACTGCAGTTTTGATTAGTTTACACTGGCTTCCTATCAAGTTTAGAATTCAGTTTAAGGTACTGCTATTTGTGTACAAATCCATAGTAAGTTTGGCACCATCTTACTTGTCTAAACTTCTCTCGTTCCATGAGACAAATAGGCCTCTAAGGTCATCAAATACTTTATTGTTGTCGGTACCTATGACGTGCTTGAAACTCAAGGAAGATCATGCATTTTCAGTGGCAGCACCTAGGCTGTGGAATAATTTACCATAGATTTTATCTTTGTTATAAATTTGTGATCGTTTTATATTGTCATTTTTTTTTTTTTTTTTTTTTTTTTTTTTTTTTTTTTCCTTGTTTCTCCCAATGGCATGGAAATCGCTACGTGTTTCTCCGCCCTAGCTCGCCGGGATCTCCCCTTCTTTGAATATGCCTGGGAATTCTGCGGGCTCGCTGCGGCGACGGTGTTGGATGACGCCACCATAAATTCTATGTTCTTGCTCGTGGCCAACTACCATTGCCCTGTGGACCTCCCAGACACCACTGGACTAAGTTGGAGAGAAGGGATCTTCCGGTGTCTAGGGAGTGTCTGGGCCTGAGCCAGAACCAGCCCACCATCGAGCCCGCCGGCCTTTCCCGAGTCAAGTTCGCCGGCCATTCTCCAGTCAAGCCAGCTGGCAGTTCCCAAGTCAAGCCCGCCGGCCGCGGCATTCTCAAGCCTACTGCCCGCCGCTGACCCAAGCCCGCCAGCCGCCCTATTCACCCATAATCAAAAGAGAAACCTGAGGAGGGAAAGGCTGTCGGCTCCAGCCCCAGAGCTCGCTCCAGTGTCAGCTCCAGCCTCCGCCATGGCGCCCCAAGCTGCCTGCTCCGCCTTGGCCTCCTGAGCTCCCTGCTCCGCCATGGCCTCTGGAACTGCCTGATCCGCCCTGGAGGCCTTCCTTGTCCCCGTCCTGCACCAGCCTCCAGGGCGCCCTTTCTCACATTTTAGTCTTATCATTAGTCCATCTCCAGTGTCGGCTCCAGCCCCAGAGCTCACTCCCGTGTGGGCTCCGGTTCCCGAGTTTAGCCTACGGGGGGTTCCAGTCCCTGAGTTTAGCCCAGTGAGAGCTCCTGTCCCCGAGTTTAGCCTAGTGAGGGCATCTGTTCCCGAGTTTAGCCCACGGACGGCTCATGTTCCCGAGTTTAGCCCAGTGAGAGCTCCTGTTCTCGAGTTTACCCCAGTGAGGGCTCCAGTCCCCGGGTTTACCCCAGTGAGGGCTCCAGTCCCCGAGTTTAGCCCAGTGAGGGCTCCTGTCCCCGAGTTTAGCCCAGTGA
>NW_015554147.1:529491-552672 GCF_001515605.1 Sinocyclocheilus anshuiensis
AGCCCAGTGAGGGCTCCTGTCCCCGAGTTTAGCCCAGTGAGGTATCCAGTTCCCGAGTTTGGCCCACGGTGGGCTCCTGTTCCCAAGTTTGGCCACGGAGGGCTCCTGTTCCTGTGTTTATCCCTGAACTGCCTGCTCCGCCATGGCCTCCTGAACTGTCTGCTCCGCCATGGCGCCCCAAGCTGCCTGCTCCGCCATGGCCTCCTAGTCTGCCTATATTCAAAGGCATAGTCCACATACAAAATGAAAATGTGTCATTTATTTTAAAGAATGTTGGTAATCAGTTATCATTGACTCCCATTGTATTTTTTGTCCACATAATTGAAGTTAATGGCAACCAAAACTGTTTGGTTACCAACAATCTTTAAAATTTGTTTGGAACAACATAAGGGAGAGTAAATAATGACTTAATTTTCATATTTGGGTGGACTATCGCTTAAAGTTTTTTTTGTTGTTTGTTTGATTTTGGCAGCTTTGTAATGGTTGTAATGATTCAATTTCACTGGTGCATTCAAAGTTATGATATTTATGTTGTGTATATAATTAACTCACCCAAATGCATCCTATACATATTACATTTATTTACCCACTAGTCAAGTGCATTAGTGTTAATTTAGTGTTCAGGTTTAGCTCACACAGCTTAATTCACGACATTACTGACGATAATTGATTATTTTTCAAATAATAATTACTTCGAGATTTTTCTTCTTCAAAAACTTTTTTGGTATTGTTGTATTTCTTTCATCATATTTTTTTTTCCATGATGTGCATTTTTCCATCTTGTCTGTGTCACTTTTGACAAAATAAAATATATTGTCAGTATTTTTTTTTTTATGAGATTAAGGCAAGACGCCACTGGCATAACCATTGCTTTTTCATACACCGGTCAATTTGGAGATTTTTGTCTGTTTTGCCTCTATAACAAAAATCTCCACTTCAGTAGCACTTACATACACAAAACTTTAAAGTTTTATTCCTATCCATATTCTGAAGGTTTTTCATATATCATTCAGAGTGATTTATACAGGTGCATCTCAATAAATCACAATGTAATGGAAAAGTTCATTTATTTCAGTAATTCAACTCAAATTGTGATTTTATTATTATAAGGTTTTAATTTGGTCTGTTGACATTAGTTTCTTATTTATGGAGTCATAAAAAAAGAGATATTAAAAACCCCTCTATAAGAACAAAAAAAGGAAAAAAAAGAAGAAGAATCTGGCTTTATCCTGTCTTTAGACTTCTGTTCTGGCTGGAAGTGTATTCAAATTCATGCATATTTAATTAGATAATGCCTTATTTTCATATTTAAACAAAATGTCAGAAAACAGATATCAGTAGTTAAAATTGCAACTTTGAATGATTATAAAATAGTGTTACGATGTCCTTGTGCTGCAAGCTGACTGTCATATTAGGCCACTTGCTACATATTTAAAACATTAAAGGGTTTGTTTTATCTAACCCACTGAGAGAAATGCTATTTTGGAGAGCAGCACTGCAACGGTAAAGTTACCTATTGTAGCCACAGAACAGAAGATAACCCCAAATCTTCTTTCTTTATTTAGGCCTACGTGTCTTGTGAGAAAGAAATTAGTTCTCATCACAGCATTTCTCACAGTGAGGGGTGAGATCACACACAGGGCAGGATATGGCAGAGTATGTGCTGATGGTCGCTTTTGAAGCTTAATGCTTTGAAATGGCACCAGCAGAAAATAATTCTTCTTTTCTTCCTCTCTCTCTCTCTCTCTCCACTGTTCGCCTACCTTTCCACGGGGAATGAAATTTCAAGGAAGTTGACAAGCTCTTTGACAGGAAGGGTCACAAAGAACAGAGGTACTTTTGACAAGCGTACCAAAGTTGGGGCAGTGAACCAAGAGAGTCAATTAAAAATTAAGTGGACCCCATTTGATAATTACTTTGAACGCTACTTTCCAGATGCTCAAGGTGACTAAATAATTATCTGTGAATGAGTTAATAATACTCAAAGCAGCAAGGCAAAGGAAACTCATTTGAGGGTGACGGAACAAAGCAAAGTAATTGCTCAAAAGCTGACCGTGTATTAGAATGGAAAACAAGCTGTATATTTCCACTGGGCTTTGTCTCGACTGCTGACCTTCTATGCTCTACTTTAGAAACAAGAGCTGTGGTTTTCCAGTGTTCCGACACACTATAATATGGAAAGCCTCATTCAGTGTTCGGAGACAATACTATTACTGGCAAAAAAAAATATTTTCTCTCTGTTTGTTTTTTTTTTTTTTCTTTTTTTTTTTTTAATTTTCAGTTCAATGTGCTTTTCTGACATGACAAATATTTGTTATTTTTAAAAGAGGGAAAGCTAGATTTGTACATTTTCTGATGAAATTGTGAGTGGTGTTTGTGCAAAACTCACTGCCACGATGTTCGATGTGGAATGACAACTTTCCCATTTGCAAACATGTTCTGAGCGGTTTTAATGACATTGCTAGGGCATACAGGGCAGTTGCTAGGGTGTTGCTGTGCAATTGTCAAGGTGTGTTGTGAGTAGCTAGGAGACTATTTAGGCCGTTGCTTACATATAAAAAGTTATGGAATTCATTAGTAAAAATTATTGGTATGGAACCCCCTTATGGAATGCCAAAGCTGCCAAATCTATTTAATTTAATTTATCGCCTTTGGCATTCCATATCATCTCAGAGCACAGTTCACTTCTCCCGTCATCAGGAGTCATGTCAACTGTCAGTCCCTTGTTCATTTGATGCACAGAGCCGATGGTCCTCGAATCGATAATGCACCCTGCTTGTTTTATTCATCTGACTGGATCCATGTGTCTTGATTCCCCCGACTGCTAATATAGCAGCTCTTGTTGATCACACGGATGTCCCCTCCTCCTCCTCCTCCTCCTCAGGAATGAAGTAATTAGCAGACTCATTGTACAGTCACGCTCGGATGCTCTCTTTCCCCAGCTGTGTAATACACAGAAAGGCCTTTAGTACTGATGCAAACACAAAATTTCACACACTCTTATCAGCAGGTTTGCAGAGCCCAGTCTCAGGTGTGTCCCCGTGCAGCCAGGGGAGCCAGAACAGATTACGGGTCATCATAACAGACAACAGAATGTTTACCAATCAGCCTGATATCACACCGGTCACAAACACCGTCTGGCACAAAGGCAGGGGGCAACTGTGGCTTTGGTCTGGGGCAAGTTAGAGGGTAATACATATCGCTTCTGTTTCAATGCCTGTTTATTTGATAAACAAAATCGGTAACACTTTATTTTAAGCTGTCCTTGTTACACATGTTACATGTATTTACTATTATGATAAAAATTAATTATGCATAATTACATGCAAGTAACCCTAAGACAAACCCTAATCCTAACCATATAGTAAGTACATGTAGTTAATTAATATTACTCAGTACTTAAATGTATAATTACACTGTAACAAGGACACCTTAAAATAAACTGTAACCACAAAATCCATGCCACATGTACATGAATAGAGGATGCTGTGTTAGGAATATGGATTAGTCCTTTTGAGAAATCCACTGTCATAATTAGGTTTGAACCTTCTCATTGTTCAGGCATGGTCAAAAAACAGAGCTCAGCTGTCAACAGACATCTCATTATAGCTTTCAGCATCTGGTATATGAGAAGTGTGTTTTATGGAGGTGAAAATACAAAATAGATTTGAACATTTTTTGAAGAAAAAGTTGAGGTGATTGCCTGTGGAAAAGAACTTGGCACCACCATGCTAGGCTGTTCTGAGTTGCTGCTAGGTGGTGCTAAGGTGCTTTGAGTTGTTGTTAGCATATTTCTAGGGGTGTGTCTCGATCAGCACCCTAGCTCCCAAGCTTGTGAATCAGTCTATTGTGTACACGAATTCGGTCACTGGTAAGGTCCCTGGCTCACTGCACATTGGGACAGTGATTACTCAATTTCCGGCAACATTACTACGTACAACGTCAACAGACAACATTGTAGAACATCACTGCTGGTATTAATCAACAACAGGCAGGACCAATCTGTTTTTGATATTATTTTTTATTCTCTTTAAACATATTGTTCTGTTACATGTTGTTACAATATTTCAGCCGAATATTAATTATAAATGTTTACTAGATGTGTTCATTACCTGTCTAGCCATGTTTGTTTATGCTGAATTATACTAAAAAACGTTTTGTCTTTTCAAATCTTCTGTTTTGTGTGTCATTATATTTATAGAGTTGGCTCATGTGGTTTATGTTTCACACTTCAGAAATGTGACGTAATTTCTGGTAAGGGAGCATAGCAAGCATTGATGCTCCCTAGTTTTTGCGGTGTATTGAGGGATTTTTCAGGGAGCAAACGTTCCAGTGTACAGTAGTTGTTAGCATATTGCTAGGAAATTGACAAAGTATTTTAAGTGGTTGTCAGTGTGTTGTTAAAATATTCTAAGTGGTTCTTAGCATGTTGCCAGGTGATCGCTAAAAAAATTCTAAGTGGTTGTCGGTGTGTTGCTATGCAGTTCTTAAAGTGTTCTGATTGGTTGCTGTTATGTTGCTTGGTGGTCGCCAAGGTATTATGAGCAATTCTCAGTGTGTTGCTATGTGGTTGTTAAAGTTTTCTGAGTTGTTGTTAGCATGCTGCTATGCGGTTGTAAGCATCCTGAGTTATTTTTAGCATGTTGCTTGCTGTTTACTAATGTGTTACTGATTGGTTGTCAGTGTGTTGCTATGCAGTTCTTAAAATGTTCGAAGTGGTTGTTTGTATGTTGCTTGGTGGTTGCTAAGGTTTTTGGAGATATTCACTGTGTCCGAAATCTAATACTTCCTTGCTGTATAATATGAGATAAACAGTATGCCAAAAGAGTAATATGTGTACTTTGGACGCACCGGTTGTTAGCATGTTCGGAGTGGTTGCTAGCGTGTTCAAAATGTTCTATTACCAGAACTGTTTTCTTCACTCATGACAACAGAAATGGAATAGTGCATAATGCACTGTACTTTTGACAGGTAGAATGAGCATAAATGATAAATAAAACAAATTATGGCAGAACGATAATGGTTCATGCATGTAATACAGTGATGTTGTTGATACATACCAGTGACATTTCAATGTGCTCCCATGTAAACATGTCACAGGAAATTGAGTCATCAGTATCCAAATATTCTCTCATATTCTGATTTACAACTTAGCAATTAGGGGAAGCAGAACAACTGACTTCTTGCAAAAAGTGCAGACAGATTTTGTTCCAAAGTCAGTACCAAATATTCAGATTTGAAAAAAATAAATAAATAAACAAAAAATATGTGCAGCCTGAACAAAGCCTTAAAGGGTTAGTGGTTCTGAAAACCTCTATTTAAATAAGGATTTGTAATTCTCACAGTTTTTCTTTCCTGCTTTTGTCTGTTTTATTTCTAGAGGGGGAAAAAATATATAAAATTAAATTTCCTTGTATATCCACACATCAAATTAGATGGTGGCGACGGGTTGATTCAAACCGGTTTATAATAATACAATGATGGATACGTTTCTTTTTCTAGAGGGTGAATTTAAAACTATGCAAATTAAACTATGCAAATAATTTCCCTCTGCATATTTTTAGCCTTATCTCGTTTAGCAAACACAGCTAATAAACTCGCAGCATAAATAACAATTGGTCCTGCAAGGAAGGTTAAACAGAGAGGCCAAGCCCTCTGCCATTAACACCTCATACTCATTCTGAGAGAGAGAGAGAGAGAGGGGGAGAGAGAGAGATGACAGTTGAGTAGCTGTACATTTATGCATTTGGCAGACTTCTTTATCCAAACCGACTTACAATGGATTCAAGGTATACATATTATAAGTTCATGTATTCCCTGGGAATCAAACCCATGGTTGCTAAGGCTATGCTTAAAGCTACGGTGTTGAATTTCATAGAAAACATCTTTTCAATTGGACCAGTAAGCATCTATTAGGACAGCAATCATCTACCTAGCAACCACCCAGAACACCCTAGCAACTAGCAACCTAGAATTGTGTTGGCAAGTATTGCACGGAAAACACTTTATTTCTCTCTCTCTCTCTTCAGAAAAAGTAAATCTTCCTATCAGTGTAATATATGCACTGGACTGGAATTGAATTGTGGAAGGTCTCAACAGACTTGATGAGCTGCAGGGCTCGAGAGTAGCTGATGATGTATTGCACAGGTGCCGCCACATTTGCCAACAGGAAACAGAAGATAGATGGCTGTATACTCTGCATATGCTATAGCCACATACAGCATTTCACCAACAAAATTGATCAATCTCACATTCTCAGTTTACTGAGTTGCGTCTTGGTGTAAAGACACATTTTAGAAATTTACCTTTCTGAATGTTTGCAATATTTTTTTTTAGAGTAGCAATATGAAATGTATCATATTAACATATCAAACATTTTGATCCAGGTACATAATTTAATTGCAGTAGGTGACATTTAAATCATCTCGGACCCAGTGCAGCATTATTTATTTATTTATTTATTTATATATATATATGTATATATATATATATATACACCGATCTTTAAAGGTGATATACAGCACCTTTGTCAAATGGTGCTATGTAGAACCATAAGAGGTGCCATATAGCACCAGCAGTGGTTCTTTGGCTCGTAATCATAGGGGAACCTCTTTTGGTGCTATATGGCACCTATTCATAAAGCAGCTTTATAGCATTTTGTCAAATTAGAGGTGCCATATATATATATATATATATTTTTTTTTTTTTTTTTGGGTGGTATTTGAAGGATTAAGAAGAAGGAAATAAAAAAATAATAAAAAAAGAAACAGGTAAATCTTTGTCTTCATCTTCTTCATTAGGTGAAAGAGTGAGATTTTCCAGAAAACTCTCCTCGTTGGTGTTATGTGAGTGATCACAGCTGGCCATTCCTGTTAGAATGAATTAATTTAATAGTTTAATGACGTATTTCTATCAAAGTGTAACAGACTTTTAGAAGTATGTTCTAGGCAATCTTTCACACCTAACCTTTATTAATTATTGTTATTAAATGAATTCACTATGTAAATTATGAGAAAAGGATCACAATGACTAACAAGATGGAAGAGCTAAATTTAATAATTTCTCAGTGATAAACTGAGATACAACTAATTTGCATGATACATTAATACATTTGATATTTAAACATGGGCCATGTACACACTGCAGCTAAATTTGATTGTCAATTCACCTTTTAGTGCTTAATGCTGTTCTGTACACAGTACACACACAATTCAGTAATTTACAGGAGTGACAAGTGCATTCTACAATCGAATTGACTCACAAAAAATGCAGGTAGTGACAACCGCATTTACAGGAATTATATGCAGTGTGTACAGAACCAAACTGAACAACTAGTTTTTAATGATGTATTTAAACATCAGAGTTGTGATGCAAGAAATCAAGAGGTTTGTTTTGACTCAGCATTGCCAGATCTTGCTATATAAAAATGGCAAATAATAACAAGCCTATTAAATCTAAATGTGTTATCTTGGAAATAACCCACATACCAAAATTTTGTGACCTGCACCTGCCTACTTTATTAACTACTTTATTAACCACAAACTGGATCGCTTTATGAGCTGAGCCCAAACAACAATTAAGCCCAAAGACGCTTAATAAGCCACGCTTATAATAAGTAGACATGGCAACCCTTTCAAGAGCACACTCAGCGAAGCAACCTTCCAAACATACAGCATGATGCCTCTGTCAATGGTGGTGTAGTTAAAATTGCCATACATAAGGAGTCTTTTGTCGTTGTAATATTAATTTGTTTAAAAAAATAGCTGATACCAAATGTGCAAGATAGCAAAACATGGATACAACGGTGGCAATCATCAACATTTTGAGAGCGAGTTCTATTTCACACACACACAAAAATTTAGAGGATTCACTCCCATATTTAAATGCGGTTATGATTCCTGAAACTTTGCAGTTTGTTTGTGGCCGTGGTTTAAAATGTTGATGTTTTCATACTTACATTAATAATTTTACCAAACACTATGGAGTGAGACAAATCAACTAAAACCACAAAACATCAAATCCATTGCTAATACTCATTGTTTGTAATGTAGTTTACTCCTAAAAAGTATGTAATTTCCTGGAGGAAGAACCGGTTGTTTTTAGTTAAAGTTCTATCATGAGAACTCTCTGAAGATTTTAGCATGGTAATGGATATGACAATGTTAATGTTTTTGGTCTTGGCGAAATAGATCTGCTACACTGCTGCTGCTGCTGAATTGCTGCTGTTGTTGGTTATTGCTGTATTTGTAGATTATTGCTGCTGCTGCTGCTGCTGCAAGCAAGTACAGCAACTTGCTACTGCCAATGCATAAGCTGATATGCTGCTGTGAGTATTTAAGACATACTGCTGCTGCACAAATAACATATAAAAAACCCGTAGCAGATATATACAGGTGGAGCTGGGGAAGGTGGAGGGTTTTGAAGGAACTCTGAAAGAGTGCTGTAATGCTCAAGCGAATGCTAATCAGCCATGTAAATGTAAAGCAGCAAGCTCATTGGCTGCGTATGCAACATGAACCAATCAGCTTGTGACAAGTCGTTTAATGCTAAGAATATCATCAGTTACGTTAAGGACCCATCAGTCTGCGCCATCTAGAGTTTCATGACAGAACTTGGTATTTATAACAAACTAACAGGAAGGAAAGTGGAACTGAGGACACAAGGAAAACAGATTATTAATAAGTAAGTAAGAATAACTAAATGTCTAAGAAAAATACATTTTTAAAATCCTACAGCTTATTTCATAGCTTTAGCATTTTATATCAATGTATAAATGCACATAATAAATTAATATGTTCACACTTTTTTTATAATGTGACAACTGATTGGAAAATTATGCATAATAAAAAATATTATTATTTACTTAGTATTTACTTCTCTTTTCCCTTGTTTTCTTCACACGTCAAATGCCTTATACAGTATTTCATTGCAAGCTCTTCACCAACACTGTTGTCTTCTTGGTAAACAAGCACACTAACTTTATTTTAAAGCATTGTTAGTTTCAAAAATTTTGTTTTTGGTGCAAATGACACCACAACTGAGGGACAGAAAAACACATTTCCATAGAACAAATACTGAAATGGTTTGTTTATTTCACTTTTGCTTACATTATCTTACTCTTAAGATGTTTTTTTTTTAAGATAGATTTTCATATTGTAAAGTTGTACAATCAAGTATGAAAGAATGGTTTTAATGTTTTAATACAACAAAAAGAAGAAAAAAAAAAAAAAAGGTGGGGTGACCCAATACCCAGCTAATGGGGAACGTTCTCACAACTTTCACTAATGTTTTTAAAATGTTATATAAATGTTAAGACAAAACATTCTTAAAGTAAAACTTTAATTTAAATAACGTTATTAATATTTGGTATACGTTCTCATGATGTTGAGAGAAAATGTTTTTAGAACAACCTTCTCAAAGCGTTATGTTATTCATACTTGCTGAATGTTCTTATAACGTTAGATAACATTCTTAGAACAACATTCTCAGAACATCCTTATCATGTTATTTATATTTATATTTATATGATATGTCTGTCTATCTATCTATCTATCTATCTATCTATCTATTTTTGAAGTTGTTAAACCATGTGTGAGCAAAGTCTTTACGTTTTAGTCTAATATGATAACTTGCACTTTTGGGAATAACATGACGGTTAATAAAACTTCAATGCAGTAGAAATGTGTGTATTTATTTATTTATTTATTAAACGTGCTACATGACTAGAGAAAACAGAGAACAGGGACTGTGGTGTTCCCTATTTTCAAAACCTTCAACACTTACAATGTACTTTTGATTTTGCCACGGTCCCTCTGTCGATCTGGAGTGCGTTTCCCAATAGCATAATTAGCTAACTAGCTGGTTGCAGATTAACTCTATTTGTAATGATGGAACTTGTGACCATAGTTGCTTTTGGGAAATGCACCCCTGACTGTCCATAGGCAGGTATACGAAAATGTGGAGGTTTACTCCGTAATTTTAACAAAAGCCCTGGAGCTGTCAAAAGTTCGCTGGATGATAAATAAAAAAAACATGTAATTTCAACAAACCTGATAATGCCAGATTCTACTGAAATCAATTGTAAAGCCTCCTGTGTGCTTTGTATGATTCACAGAATTGTTGCATATGCCCTAAATCAGTCACATATCATGCTCCATTAAAGCTAGGATGTTGCCTTAAATGACAATTGCTTATTTAGGCAGTAAGCAACTTGCTAGGTTTTGGAATAGAGCCACTGTGTATAAAGTCAAACCAGTTTACTAAGCCTAAACGTATGCAAAAGCACTTGATCAGGGCTTTATGTGTTGATATCTCAGCACAGCTGTTGATGCGCTGGCTTTTGTGTGTGTGTCGCTCTAAATGGAAAATAGTGAAAATCAACTCAATTTGGATTACGGTATCACAAATATTGTTGCCATGACAAAAGCTGTGTTGACCTCATTAAATGTCATATACAGGTGCATCTCAATAAATCAGAATCAGAATCAGAATGAGCTTTATTGCCAGGTATGTTTACAGATACGAGGAGTTTGTTTTCGTGACAGAAGCTTCCACAATGTAACAGAATGACAGTGACAGAACAAAAAACACAGATAATAAAAAATAGAACAAGTAAATAAGGAATAAAAATATATAAATTGACAGTTGTATGTGCAGGTATATTACAATAGACAGTTTTTGTATGTACAGGTACTGTATATTATGTGCAAATTTGAGGTGTAGACTGAGTATGAGTGTTAGATAAATAAGTGTATGAGTGAATAAATAGTGTGTGTTCCACAGTTATTGTTAAGTGTTCATGAGATGGATGGCCTGAGGGAAGAAACTGTTCCTGTGTCTGGTCGTTCTGGTACTCAGTGCTCTGTAGCGTCGACCAGATGGCAACAGTTCAAAGAGGGAGTGTGCTGGATGTGAGGGGTCCAGAGTGATTTTGCCAGCCCTTTTTTCCACGACATTCTAATTTATTGAGATGCACCTGTACAGTGTGTTTAAAATTCAAGTCGGCAGTGCATTAACTGATGAACCTACAAATGAATCCGACGTTAAATTTCCCACCAGGCTTGGCTTGACTTTAGCATCTGCAGAGCTCTCAGTGCTAAGCACAGACCCTTCCCCTGCTATGACAAAAGCCTGCATCTCACAGGGCCTATATTATTAAGATATTTGCCACTGTGTCAGTGTTTGTTGCTCACATTGAGTGTGCAGTTCGCTGACATGACAAGGGAGATTTTACAGGCCATTTTCCAAGTGCAACACTTTGGAAAATCCAGAAATGCTTTTCACTTCCTCTGAAAGCACAAGGAGATGTTATCGGTTCATAATCCGAAACTTACATGTACCACTGTGCAGGTTTCTAGAAATGTCTTTGAGCCTAACTTGCTGAAAGTACATGCACATTTCCACTCTTCACATGATAAATGGTGAGAGGTGTGCTATAAAAGTTTTTCAAAAGAATAAAAATGGGTAATGCTATTCCAGAAGGGATCTGAGCCATATAATATGCCAGCTAGTAGAAACCCCATAGCAATGACCTGGGGAAGAAAAAAATAATATATATTAGCTGATGTTAATAATAAATGAGTGGGCCATACTTATTTCCCAAGTGGCCTGTTCTAAAAATAAAATCTGTGTCGTGTATTTCAGTACTCAGTATAGTTCTGCTGAATCACTGTGATCTGTTTGATATACTCTATGTGGATCTGTTTGTGATATACATTTATGGCATGAACTACACAAATTAAGCATGATTTATGTATGATTTTGATTTATGTTCTAGTTGCCTCATATGTTTAACTGAAGCCATTTTTTGGAAATGCAGTTTTCCTAAATACAGATTCTGTTGTGACAAATCAGCATCAAGAAAACTCCAGTATGCGTATGTAATGAACTCATTAAGACAATGAAAAGTCTCTCTCTCTCTCTCTCTCTCTCTCTCTCTATATATATATATATATAACATGCCACTGCATTTGAAATTCAAATCAATTAAACCGTTATCTCTGCAAAGCCTTCATGGATTAATGTTGATTTACAAAGATAGATCACTCATCTCGATGATTCACTGCTTGAACTAATTACCAATAACAAACTGGATGAGCATATGGTGACTTAGCGGCAAAAATGTCACAGGTGCTTAATGGCAAGTTTATATACATGATGACCTGCCAGCAATTCAGCATTAATAGACTGCAGGGAATGAGACCTGAATGTTTCCCTCAGGAATGAAGTCATTTGGATTAAAGCAAGACGGTTTAATTGAACAGCTTAATTTTTGAGGAAGCATGTCACAAGGCTAAAGTACCACTTCCAGTTGGCTGTCTCTCTCTTCTGGCCCTGTCTGTTACAGGCCACATTAAAGGACCCGTATGGAAATGAGGCATTTGTATGGTCTTCCGCTATCTAATGAGCCTGTTAACATTCAGTTGTTCGTTATAATTGCTTCATATGCTAACAGGACGGTGGAGCAGGACTTCTAATAATTACTCTGTTTATGAGACTATGGCTAATGAATTTAAGTGAGGCATGTTAGCTACCCTGCTGCCCTGTCGGCAGCTATTGCAATATAAAGGAACCTCTGTCGTCCACTTTCAGAGCGCCTGTCTGAATTTCCTGTCAGAATGTCCTCCCACAATGGCTTCTAGAAAATTGTCAAAAAATGACTTGAATTGCAACAGAAAGAAAATCTCTTTCCTGTTTTTCTGGAAATAAATTCCCTGGCAAACTTTCCTTTTCTTATATTGAAAATGATATCAGCTAAGCGTTTCACATTATGGCTCCATTCCAAAACTTTGTAAGCACCCCGTGCTGTCTGCTGTCTGCGTAGGCAGCATCTGAACCATTATAACATCGTTGTAACAGATTCAGAAACGCCTTCAGCACCAGACTCCTCAACTGCTCCCACTCATTCGCAGTCACCAGAATTCTAATTCCACACACCTGCTGCATCTATCAGGACCTTCATATAAGAATCCACTCAGCCTCAGTTCAGTGTCTGGTCTCGTCCTTACTACAATGAGCTACATAACCAACTACTTATCTGCCAAGTGCTTCTCTCCTTCGTCTTCAACCTCCTTCATCTTTGTCAGTGTGCCTCTGGTTCCAGATCCATTCTCTTCACCCTGCACAATACATTCTTAGTTAAGTGGTGGCTTCTTCCATTCCTCTGTCATACTGCTCTCATACCGCTCGTCTCTGTTGGGTATTTTTCATCTCATCTGTTTATTACATCTGTGCAATAAACTCCAGTTTATCCCGATCCTATGTGTCTCCCCTTCTGATTGTGTCACAATTGCATACTGGCAAAAATTTGACTCACTCGATGTATTTCAGATAGGTATTAGCGAACATAAATATTGCACTGTAAACAATATTCCCTCAACTTTTTTCTCTCTCTCTCTCTTAACAAAACTTTTCTCTATTGGGCTGACATGACACGGTCACCTGAGCAAAAACTTTTTTTTTTATATCAGAGCATTTAATAAAAAAAATTCACAGAGAGCAGTTCAATTATTTACAGTATAATATAATATAATATAAAAAAATGAAAGCGTTGGCTCTCGTATTGAGCTGTTTCGTCCGCAACCATTAAAGTATTCAATTACTACAGCAACTGATTTGGTGCACATCATTCTCTTTCTATGAAACCTGTAAACTGCATTCCCTGGTTCAATCAAATGGCTTTCCCAACTCATTTTTGCGTGTCCTGTGCGTGGGATATTGTCTCTTGTGCACGGCCACGCATGCTCGCAGCTTAGAGGGGACATTATACATATAGTAATGGATAAGGGGTTTAAAAATACTGCTGTAAAAACCTGGTAATTAGTCAACAGTGTATGAAATTTATTATTATTATTAGTATTATTATTATTATTATTTTAGTGGTTTTAATGAAATTAAGTTGTGACAAAATTATCAGGAATTGTTGATTTAGATCATTTTAACAAAGTAATTTGGTCAAGCAGTAAAAATTGAGTGTTAAGAGTTCTCACATTATCTGTGGTCTCTTTATAATATAAGCAAATTAATTTATAAATATTACAAACTGTACTGTAACGTTGACAGATAAATAGTAAAGTTCATGTAAAGATTTTTTTTTTTCCTTTAGTAAAACATGTAAAGGAAATGTTAAAAAATGCTACAGTAAAAAAAAAAGTTTATGATAGAAAATATTATATTTAGACAGACAATACATGCAGTCTTACTGTGCAATAAAAAAAAAGTGTTTGTTGGAAGTAAAATGTATGAATGGCCTTATAATTTGTAATTTTACTACAATAAAATAAATGGTGTAGGATTTACTTTAAAATAATTTTATTCCAGAAATTGCGAGTAAATTTCACAAATAATTATAAAGAAACAGCAAGTAATACACTGAATTCAAAAATAAATTTTGGAATAGAAAGAATGAAATAGTATTTTCTGGTGAAACTAAAATCTTGCAAGTGCGGCTTCCAAATCTTCAACTTATCCAGCAAGATATATGTCTTATTTATATAATATGTATATGTATTATATATAATGATATATACTTTTGGCACGCTTAGTTCCTCCTGTCAAACCTATTGCAAAGGGCATCTCAGGAACTGTACTCCATTGGTTTGAGTCTTACCTCTGAGATAGGTCCTTCATGGTGTCTTGGAGGGGTGAGGTGTCCAAGTCGCAACATCTAGCAACTGGGGTGCCTCAGGCTTTTCACTCCAAGAAACCTTGGAGTTGTGATTGATGATCAGCTGAATTTCTCAGACTACATATCTAAAACTGCCCCATCCTGCAGATCTGTTGTATACAACAGAAAGATCAGGCCCTTTCTTTCGGAACATGCTACACAACTCCTTGTTCAAGCTCTTGTTCTGTCCAGACTGGACTATTGCAATGCTCTCTTAGCAGGTCTTCCAATTCTATCAAACCTCTACAACTAATCCAGAATGTGGCTTAACGAGCCGAAAAGAACGCATGTCACACCTCTGTTTATCAATTTGCACTGGCTACCAATAGCTACACGCATAAAATTCAAGGCATTGATGTTTGTCTACAAAACCACCACTGGCTTTGCTCCCTTTTACCTAAATTCACTACTTCAGACTTATGTGCCCTCTAGAAGCTTGTGTTCTGCAAGTGAACGGTGCATTTATAGTGCCATCCCAAAGAGTTACAAAATCACTTTCACAGACATTTACATTAACTGTTCCCTCCTGGTGGAATGACCTGCCACCTTCAGCATAAATGTAATCTAAAGTATATTTATAACTTTCTTTTTGGTCTTCTATCATCTTGAATGGGCTAGTCACAGTGCAATCTGGGATTGCCTTCTCCAAGACACATACATGCAGTGGTGACTTAAACATCGGCCAAAAGATTTTAGAAGGCAGCATCATTGTGTTACCTGTTACCTGTTGTTTGGAACAGCCATAGTCTCATGAGTGCACCTACTGTATGTTGCATTAAAATGCTGCCTACATAGGCAGTTATGATTTGGAACAGAGCCCGCAGTACTGCTAATCTCTTTAGTGATCTATGCTTCAGCTTGGGGAGGTTGTTGAGGCTCTCTTGCTCTCTGATGGCAGGCTGCCCAAAGACACAGATGCAAAAAAAAAAAAAAGGATCTAACTGCAATGTTGTAATATGAAGCAAAATCTCCGCACATTCATGTCTTTGACTCAAATCTTGATTTAAATGGCAAACTGAGCCATTCACAGTAGTTCCTGCTATTTCTATGCTGATGTTATTGTTTAAAATCTGCTGTCTAGACTGAGTCTTACTTTTTTTCTGTCTAAAATCTCTGATTTGAGTTGTTTGGGGAGTGGGTCTATTATTATTCATTATTTTTGTTTGCAACACAAAGCTGCTGTATTTTAAAGGTTCTTAGAGTAAAAGGATTTGTAATGTCAAACCATCTGTTTGAATCTGTGACTGCAATGCACAGTTATTTAATACTTTGAAACCTTATGAGAATTGACTTTTCTTTCTATAAAAACTAACTACAGTGGCGTACTGCTCACTAGCTAACCACCATATGTCTAATTTGACACAATAATTAACTATAATCAAATATAAAGAATGTTACAATTTACATTTTATAATAGCCCCATTATACCCCTGTGCCATTATCCCATTCTTTTAAATATCATCCATTGTTTTCACTCTTCATTATTATCATCTCCTTAGTATTGTGGGTAGACTGGTGTAATTAAAAATAATTTAAAAAAGCTATGTGTTGTCATGTCTGTCACATGTAGTGCTATTTAAAACGCACAACGAAGGAGTATAATCAAAAAAAAAAGTATTTTAATTATAAATCCACGTAGCACACACAATAGTAAATATTTTATTTTTTAATGTCTATTTTTTAAATATAGCCAGGACTGAACAGAACAGGGAGTATAAATTGATTGAATTGATGACTAATGAATGAGTGACAGCTGCAAATCATAAGTAACCATAGAAACAGATCAGGACTAATAGGAAACTAGGGCAACAGAACTAAACAAGGCAGGTAGAACAGGAAGAAAGAGAAACAACAAAAAGTCCATAACCGTTAGAGACGTTCCCCTTCCCAGGGATGGAGGAGCCATGGTGGAGAAGGCCTTGACAACACCATGAGGACGAGCGATTGAGACGGAGCCGTTGGAGGTGGAGACCCAGGTGGAGCAGAGCAGACAGAGAGCCAGGGTGACACCAGAGGTCCGGAGGTGAGCTATGTGCTCATGCTAGTGAGGTGGAGACGGGGACGTGGAAGACCGTGGTGGAGCTGGAGCGACTGAGGACAACAGTGATGCCAGAGGGATGGAGGGACGAGTCGAAGAGGAAGGTCAATGACTGACCAAGGTGGAGCCGGAGGGATAAGGGAGCAAGGAGCCAAGGCACAGCCGATGGGTCGGAGGACCGAGGTGGAGTCTGGGACTCGAAGGCTGGAGGCGGAGACAGGGGATCCTCACACCTAAGCAGAGCTGGAAGTCCGGTGGTGAAACGGAGTACCCGGATGGAGCTGACTGAGGGTCAGCTGAGGGACTGACAGGAACCAGTGGAGACAGGGCTGAGGAACTGGCTCGGTTTTGGGAGAGGAGGCGGCAGAGGGAGAGGCTCTCTGAGAACTTGGGAGACACCGGAAGCTCAGGAGACACAGGAGATTCAGGGCCGAGCGGAACTAGCAGAGATGCAGGAGATTCAGGGCTGGGCGGAACCAGTGGAGACGCAGGAGATTGAGGGCTGGGCGGAACCAGCAGAGACACAGGAGAATCAGGGCTTGATGGAACCTGTGGAGACTCAGGAGACATAGGAAAATTAGGAGAATTGGGCATTCCTCCCCAAACCAGTCAATTAAATCCACATCAAAGATGTCCATCAGTTCCTCTAAATAGCCTCCAGAGGCCAGTTGCTGCGCACCCTCCGTGGTGGGAGTGCGGGCGGGGCTTCCCTCCAAGCCATCGATCTCCAATAATACTCCTTCTGCGACGCTCACTGTTGCCGGCTCGCACGCCTGATCAGATTATTTGAAGGGCTCAGGCTCCGGGGCGATGGTCTGCTCAGGGGCCGGCTGGTCTCTGGAATGGGAGTGGGGCTGGTGATGTCCTCCACTGGGCCGTCAGTGAATGGAAAATTGTTATTCACCAGCACCCACTCCACGAAAGCAGTGACATCCTCTCTGGGACCGTTCGCTGGGATGTGTGCATTAGACCGCTCACTGAAGCTGGTATGGTAAAAAACACAAAGCGAGCGGTCAGGAAAGTGTGTAAGGCACACCAGATCTAAGAAGTCCCTATGGTCCTCCATCGAACGGTCCTTCTGCTCCAGGCAGAGCAGCTGAACAGCGGGCAGATTCATGGGGAGAAGGGAGAAAAAAAAATGCTGCAAATACTCACTTTGTGGCCAGTTATTCTGTAACGTGTAGTGCTATTTAAAGCACGTGACAAAGGAGTATAATTTAATAATAGTATTTTAATTATAAATCCACAAGGAATACACACAGGAGAATCGCAGGAGCAAACGTAGCACACACAATGGTAAAGAAAATAACCAGCCATGACCGAACAGAACAGGGAGCATAAATAAGGAGACTAATGAATGAGTGACAGCTGCAAATCATAAGTAGCCATAGAAACAAATCAGGACTAATAGGAAACAGCAACAGAACTAAACAGGGCAGGTGAACAAGAAGAAAGAGAAACACAACAAAAAGTGTATAACCGGTACAACGTCATCATGTCTTTATAGGCCAGTGTAACTAATGTCAGTTTGTTTTGTGTGTCTGAAAAGCTTTTTCAATTAAATTTATATTAAAACGATTTGGATATTTGACTCATTTAGATATGTAATTGACTAGAATGAATAAAATAACCGAAAGACTGGACATTTTCATAAAAGGGCATGCATGAGTCTGTTGCTGTAAAACATTTAATTAAACACGTTTATATTAAATTACATTTTAGACACAATATTGACAGTTTCTTTGTCTGTTTTTATCTGCCAACAAAATAGTTTGAAATGTCTTAGCAGAATTAATTATTGCAACAGTGCTGTTATTGAATAAATCAGCATTTAGAACAAATCAATTTTAATGATTCAATGGCTCACTTATAAAGACAGTCACTTGTTTTGTTCCTGAATAAATTATCATTTAGAATGAGAGTTTAACTAAAAGTCATATGTGTGTCACCAAACAAACCAAAGTTTCAAATTAAAAAACTCGAAAAACGAAAACCTGTACATGCAATTCACTGAAGTTTCCAGCTGAAATAAACACTAGTAGAATTAATACACTAACAACTTTTATTCCTTTTTACACAAAGTATGATTACAAGGGCAGATTATTGATTAATAAAAACTTATTTTCAAGCAGTTCTTTGCACAATACTACAATATGACCTCAAAACAATTTTACCATAGTGCATGATTTGTACGCAAATACATTTTGATGTGTGCAACACATAACCAGCTTTATATGTATGGCTTTTCTGACACAGTAAACTTGCTCGGTAGCTCACAGCATTGCACTTGCGATGCAGAGTGCTCGGGAACTGTACGAATCACAACACAAGTCCCAATAAGAGAGCTCAAAGTTAATGAAGCAAGGTAAAATGGCATGGCCGTTTCATCTAATGCATTTTTATGTTACATTTGATTTTGTTAACATTATTGTTTAGGGTAGGGTGTAATCTAGATAATACTTTGTTTTTTAAATGTGATTGAGAATTTACCTTTTAATGCTACTCACCGGACATTTCTTTTTCGAACTGCTGTAATACATTAACCAACATTGTATGACATTGCCAGATTCACATTCATCTCTTCTGAATAAAACTGAGTGCTTTTAGCATCACTTAGTGTGAAAGTGTCACAACACATGCCATAGTGACTGTCCCAGCACCATCATATAGTGTCATATAGTGCACAAGCCTGAACTACAAAACTTTAACCGCGTCATTGTGAGAAATGCATTATCTTAGCAGACTGTTTAACATGCCTTCAGTACCATGTATTTAGAACCAAGGTACTGGCTGATGAAATACAATTCAACCCTGTAGATTTCACCTTTTAAATAATGTTTGCTTCTATTAGCATTTTCTGTCTACTGAGCCGCAGGCATAAATAAATCAGCACATTCTTGTAAAAAAAAAAAAACTGTTGTCATACTTGCATATATACTGTATTTATGATGGCCACCAATTATTTTGGGACTTTAGTAACAGCAGCCCTCACAGTGATTCAGCATAAAGTTAGAAGCAGCAGAGCACTTCAAATTACATAGAAAATACAATAATAATATTATTCAGCAGACCCTGCAAAACCCCGAACATTGCCTCCAACCCATCATGACTGTCCTCACATTACCTTCAGCTCTCAAACGAAGCATGTTTCCCTGCTGAACAGCTTTAACAGGGGCTTTATGTGTATTCAAAGGCCATGAACTCTACCCCCTAGGAGACTTTTAAATTTTTAGAAGGAAAAATCATAAGTTTAATCAGTAGGTACATATTCTGTGGCATATCAGTGGCTCTGCCATCATTAACCGGCTCATTAAACCTTTCTGACCAACTGTGAATGTCTCCTCTAAACTCTGATGCTCCCAAATTTAGATGTATGTTCTGCTCGGTACATTTCACACACCATGGGCCCTGTGGTTTTACCGTCATCATTGAGCTCATTTGTAAATTAATAGGTTTTTTTTCAGTCAGTGAAGGATGAATAAAGAAACAGATATATGGGCTCATTAAGGACGCAGGACATGATGAACTCCAAAGGTATCCATGTCCAAGTGTCTCTGCAGTATGCAGTTTACTTAAACTGTGCATTCCTGTCAGATCAGATCAGTCATAGTTCATGTGATATTAAGTTAAATAAAATAATTGTGTACATTTTTGAGCAAAGACAAAAACAGCATAAAGGCCTGTTCACACCAAGGACGATAACCATAAAGATAACTATAAAGATACAGATTCTAAAAATCATTCTCAATATTAAAGAATAGCAGTCCACACCACATCTGTAACGATAAAGGCACAGAGAAACGATATAAGTTTTTTTTTTTAATAGCAAGTTTAAAGAATATACAAAAGCAGAACTATATTTTCGGATTTGTTTTTGAGTTATGTTAAAATAATGTGTTAAATATAGCAGCCATAGCCATGGCCATAGCAGCCATATCACCCTGTAGCCCAAGACTGGTTGCCCACTGAAGCTAAGCAGGGCTGAGCCTGGTCAGTACCTAGATGGGAGACCTCCTGATAAAACTAGGTTGCTGCTGGAAGAGGTGTTAGTGAGGCCAGCAGGGGGTGCTCACCCTGCAGTCTGTGTGGGTCCTAACGCCCCAGTATAGTGACGGGGACACTATACTGTAAAAAGCACCATCCTTTGGATGAGATGTTAAACCAAGATCTTGACTCTCTGTGGTCATTAAAAATCCCAGGATGTTCTTCGAAAAAGAGTAGGGTTATAACCCCGGCATCCTGGCCAAATTTGCCCATTGGCCTCTGACCATCATGGCCTCCTAATCATCCCCATACACTGATTGGCTTCATTACTCTGTCTCCTCTCCACCAATAAGCTAGTGTGTGGTGGGCGTTCTGGCGCAATATGGCTGCCGTCACATCATCCAGGTGGATGCTGCACACTAGTGGGGTTGAGGAAATTCCCCGCTTTCATGTTAAGCGCTTTGAGTACCCAGAAAAGCGCTATATAAATGTAACTAATTATTATTATTATTTATTATTAAATAAATCTGTATATATTTTTGACAGACAGCAATTTGGATTGGACTGTCATATCAGATGTGGATTTATTATTATTATTTTTTAATCTTGTACATTATGTCACTAAAACTTGTTTGTACCACCAGAGAGGAGAAAGGAATTGACTGAAAGCAGTGGGTGACCAGGCCATGGACAGCAGTGTAGGCCAGGAACAATGTCATGAATTTCATTCTAGCAGCTACTGACAGCCAGTGTGCTTAAAAGCAAGAGTTTCAAACTGTTAAAAGGCAGCAGTTTTAGTTGCACTCTGCTGATGTTTTTCGGTTGGAGCATTGTTGGTGTGCTTACCCTATACAGAGCTCTTTCTCATTGTATGGACTAGTTTATTGGCGGTTTTTGTGCTTTTGAAGCATGACAGCCCGTGGTCACTGTATGCGATCGCTGCATGGCAAAGAGCAGGAACATCTCCTTTTGTAACAGAAAGTCATACATGAACAACATGAGTATTGATAGCATGAGTGGTGGATAGTGTTGCCAAGTTAATGGACAGAATAAGGGATGCTCTAAATATTTGTACTGTACCACACAGTGTGTCATTCCCGTGTCTGCAGTTAAGTATGTGTATAAAATGTTCTCAGAAACAATCACTTTTTTTTTTTGCTTAAAATATTCGTGTACAATAATTCTAAAAATAATTTTAATGTCATACAGAACATGTCACATACATTACATTTGCATTTAATAATTTAGCAGACGCTTTTATCCAAATCAGTTTATTTTTTATTTTTATAATACATAGAAAGAATATAAAATGTAGATAGAAAATAAAATAATAGATAGAGGTAGTGTTAAAGGGTCACATTATTATTAACTTTTATAATAATTAAAAGTAGATAGAATATAAGAATAACAGAGAACACTAGTGTTAGAGGGTCAAGTTTTTGTTTTGTTTTTCAATAAATAAAATTAAAACAAGTAGATGGAATAGAAATAGAAAAGAGAGTGCTAGTGTTAGAGGGACAAGTTTTTTTATAATAAATAAATGACAGAATTTTTGGGTGAACTATCCCTTTAATGAACATGCTGAATTACGAAGCAATATAATGAGAGTAGCAGCATATGAACTTTGTTAGAACCCGGGGCCAGAGTGAAAGATGCTTAGGACAGTTGACGCATTTGTCACTGGTCCTATTGGGCAACTGCTGCATCCTCACAAGAGTTTATCGATTGCAAGAAACAGGAAGTAATGACAAGATGCGACGCTATGCTACACGATTTGACGACGCGGTGTAACCAAAACAAAATTAGCAGAGGGCAAACGTAGAGCAACGATGAGGTAAAGTGCCTTTTATGAGCTCCTTGTGAGTTTGCAGGTGGTGAAAATAAAATTATATGTGCATGCAAGAATGAGCGCACTTATGCTGCGTTCAAGTCCTCCTGGGACGTTCGTACTTACGAGTTGACAAGTCGTAATTACGACGTCAGGTGCGTTCAAGTCAGTTTAGTCGGCACAAGATGGCGGTGTACCTTCTTTTAATAAATTACAAGAAAATACAACAGGGTCTGTTAACTCTGCTTATAGAAAATGAAGAGCAAAGAATTCGCATCAGGTGTGTTTTGCATTTTTAATATAATTTTTAGACCAGGATCCCAGTATAACTGATTTTCAGCATCAACAAATGCTAAAATACAGAGATAAAAAAAAACTGTTAGCTAAATGCAACATGCCAAATCAAAAGATTTTTCACCTATAGGTGCAAAAATGATAGCATTTTTTTTACTTGGATTTCATTAACTAGCTGCGTAACAAGAACATGACCAATTGAAGTTTATAGGACAACTAAACTATCAATTTTTTTAAAAATTACCCTCAACTACAGACGTTGCATCCATCGATTCCGCCATGTTTCTCATTGACACGCCCCCAACTCGGGGCCTTGGGGCTTAAAGAAAATTTCGAGTTTCCCACTCGTAATAACGACTTTGTGGTGGCGTT
>NW_015554147.1:552837-578416 GCF_001515605.1 Sinocyclocheilus anshuiensis
TCCCACTCGTAGAAACGACTTTGTGGTGGCGTTCATGTGCGTTCAACTCGTAAATACGATCTATTCGACATAACTTGAACGCACCATTAGTCCAGCAGACGGCATTTGGTGTGTTCGACTTAAAGCGGCGCTGAGCAGACCAATCGGTTAATTGGTGCTTTGATATCATTTCGCTTTAAGTCAAAAGCCCTATTCGCACGGGATTAGTATTATCTGGGGACCTTGTGTGATTTTGATTCGCACGGGATTAAGATCACAGACAACCTCCGCAATTATTACAAATGACTGGAGGTCACCAGGTAATACTAATCCCGTGCGAATAGGGCTTAACACACCTTTTGTTTGGGGTGTTCGGTAAGTTCCGTCACGATATATACATCATTCAAGGCGACCAATCAGGTTGTGAACTTATCACTATGCCTTTAGGTTCGGTGTCTTTAGGTTCGCTGTCAAAAATGGCAATGTGAATGCTAAGCAGACCAGGACCAAATGTATCATTTTCCTTTTTGGTCCGGACCAAATGAACCAAACGAACCGAACTACAAGTGTGAACACACCCTAAGTATATTTCAAATCTATTAACATGTTTACTGACATATCGCTCAAAACTTCCGCTAGTTCACTTGCTGTGGTCCGGACCAAATACAATGTTGATTTATTTTTTTTTGGTGTGGTTCGCTTTCGCGCTGCCCTTTTTGCAAGTGAACCAAAAATTGTAAACAAAACCACACGTGTGCTAAGGACATCCATTCATTGGACAGAAATTCTCAAGCGTACCAGAGTTCGTTTGGAACCGGACCGAGACCATCTCTTCAGCTGGGTCTCAGTACGGTTGTTTTGTGCGCACCCGAGTGCAATTGCTGTATTCACACCTGCCCAAAAGATCCGCACCAAGGGGGGAAACGAACTTGAGTTTGATTCAATCAAACCAAACAAGACAGGTGTGAATACACCCTTACTGATATAAAAATTATAATTCAACTTTATTTGGAGTACCAATTGTGCACAATGCACGTTTCTTAATATTACGTCTAAAATGTAATTTAATGAAGATAATCGATGCATTTTTGTAAGAAAAATATCCATATTTAAACCGTAATCTCTAGCTTCCGCTAACTGTCGTATATGCCATGTGGGGCACTTTTTATGATGGATGGATTCACGTTAACCCCTGGAGCTGTGTGGGGCACTTTTTATGATGGATGGACGCAGTTTATTGAATTTCTATTGGACCATTGAATATTATCACCCATTCACTGTCATTATAAAGCTTGGAAGAGACAGGGTATTTTTTTAAATATAACTCCTGTATTCTTCTGAAGTTATATGTATCTGTGGCATGAGGGTGAGTAAATCATGGGGTAATTTAGATTTTTGGGTGAACTATCCTATAAAGTGACAACTGCTACAAGTTCACGTCTGTTTTTTGCATTTGTTTTAGTTGAGCAGACATGCATTAGTGACGTGGCGTGAGAGATTCTTTCTACACATCTTTACTTTATAGTTTGTGTAGCCTATTGTAATCTGCAATAGTAATTAAGGATTGGGGCTACTGTGAATCATTTTAGGTTATGTTGACAATGGGCATGCTCGTGACGGTGACAGAGACATTGTAGTTTTACTATGCATGTCTTCCACTATGTTACATTATTATTTTTCAATAGGATCATTATTGTTTTTTTTTTTTTTTTTTTTAGAATGTTTAATCACTTTTTACATTTTAATCATCTGGATAAAATAATAAAATAATTTGTTTTTTGAAAGAAATCTTTTAGCAAGGTTGCATTTATTTGATCAATAATGCAGTCAAATTTATTGTATGCACCTAGATCGGACCGGGCACTTTAGCGTCGACAGGGGCTCGAGCCTTCACTATGCAAACCTCTTTTAGAACCTTTATTTTTAAGAGTGAAGAGTGCCTTACTGTAACTGCTTTTCCTTCAGTCTTGTGTGAACCTCCATACGTTGTCATCTAGCAACCAATTATGTTTTAAATTCAAATTTATCTCAGTTAATTGGCCTAATTAATATTCAGTGGAACAACGAAAGAGTCCCACTTGATTTGTTCCAGTTTTAATTGAACATATCTTAGCTCATAATCAAGCTATGCGATATGCATCTTTTTAATCATGCTTGTCCACTTAAAGGCACCTTCAAATACTCACCCAGATCTACCACAGAGAAGAGATAACAAGCTTCAGCGGCACATAGTGTTTAAAAATAAAACTTCAAAGTGATAATGACGGAAGGGGATCAGAAGGAGAGAACAGAATATTTAACTCCAGGAAGAGTCAGAAAGTGACCTGTAGAGTCACTCCTGTTCTGCATTACCATTTGAACTACGCAACGTAAAATCTAAAATATGTCTGTGCTACATAAAAGAATACTGCATATTTTCATAAATATGCTCTGGTCAAACTCAGACACTTAGATTGATTTAATTTTAACTTGTATGAATGATTTATACAACTGCTAGCTATTGATCAGTGACAGATTAAGAGTGTCAACATGGTTCATTTAGATTTTTTTTTTTTTAAACAATCTCAATTTGATATAATAATAATGTCTGTGATTTTATCAGAATGAAGTGAGAACAACTAACATCACAAAACATCATTAAATTCATCATATCAGTTTTAATACTTGCTGTTTTGCTGTTGTTTTGCCACCAAAAATGATGTAATTTCCTTTTTTATAATTAATGTAATTCATTTTTATAATCCTGATTTCGTTTTATTGCATCGAATCAGGGTTATTATAATTAACTAAAACAGATATTAAACTAAAATAATAATAATAATAATAATCAGAAATAAAAATAGATGCTAACAGAAATAAAATAAAATAATTAAAACATGCCTTCATTTCAGACATACCCTATTCAGAGAAGGTGGCAGAATTGATGCAGGAGGAACCATGCCTCTTCACTTCATTGCCAATGTATCTAGGAGCAGAAATGAGCATGGTAATATCACCTGCCCTTCTTTCACCACTTTGATTCAATTTGATTTCATGCTCAAGATGAAACACTCTCAGGACTATTTGAACCAAGGCCAATATTCATTTAGATGGGAAGTGTGATAGGACGAGAGGAGAGCTGCGGAGCGTGATTAATTCTGTTACCCCACTCATACTTGTATTTCATTACCAAGGTGACAGAGGCCACCACAGCTTTTTGCAAAAACAGGATGCAATCAGTTTAGCTTAGATACAGAGAAGATGACCCACAGGAGAAAAAAAAAGCGACAAAATTAGATGTTGTACTATAAGAAAATGCGGGTAAAATGTATGTTAACGTGGAACAGTACTGTGTGCTTTGATAATGCAGGTGATCACATTCGTATTTTTAGGTATTTATTTATTTATCCTTTATTCAGCCAGGAGAATCCCATTGAGACGTCACAATCTCTTCTTCCAGGGAGATCTTTCATTTAATTGTACTATACATTAATTTGCGTTCCTGTGGATCAGTGGTAGAGCATTGCGTTAGCAGCGCAAAAGGTCGTGGGTTCGATTCCCAAGGAACACACATACTGGTGAAAGATGTATATCCTCTGAATGCACTGTAAGTTGCTTTGGATAAAAGCGTCTGTTAAATGCATAAATTATTATTTATTTATTTATTTATTTATTTATTTATTTTGGACATTTCAAAGAAGCCGAAATATACAATCTCAACATATTGACACCATGCAAAAATGCTTTATGTACAACTTTACTTATGTACAAATGTATACAGATCTTCTGAAAATAAGTAATAATTGCTTTTACCAGGACATCAACACGACTAACAATTTTGCAAAACAATTTGCATACTTTAATTTCTCAGTAAAACTTTGTTAAAAAAAAAAAAGGTTCGTGGAAGACTTTTGTTAATGGCAAATTGATTTATAAATGAGTTCCAGATGAGTCTAATAAGTAATTTGAATTCTTTCTATGGCTAAATTTAATTATAATCAAAGCTTGCTTGCAATGACATATAAGCTAAAAATAATTGATAAAACATCTATGTGTGTGCTTTTTTTACTAGGTAATGTGTTAATTGTATTAAATGAATATAATTTGAAAATGTTTAATTAATGTGACATTTATTTATTTATTAAAACCAACCTATAAATTGAATAGATTCAAAAGACTGAAAAGTTCATGTCAAAAATGTTATATTGTAAAAGTTGACAATAAACTAATATTGTATGTTTATTTCTATGCAGCTACAGTATATGTCTAAAAATGGCGGGCTAAATTTTGGGCTGCTATCAAAATCTTGTTGGATAATTTTATGAACAATTTTAAAAACAATATACATGAATACAACACTAATAGAGCACTGCAGACTATTCATGCCTTTTATTTGGGTGAACCTTTTTTCCCCTTCTTCTTAGATTTTAATAAATACAATAACACTGTTCCACTATAAAGAACCTTTTTTGCATTAAAAAGGTGCCTTGAAAGTGATATCAAAAGTGTTTATCACTTGTTATTTGTGTGGAATGTGTTAAACGTAATGCCTGTTGTAATCAAACACAAGCCACAGCTGTTGTCTCTAGATATTAAGTTGTAAATAACCCAAAATATTTCTCATTCCTCTAATGCATCTTTATGTGTTTGTGTGAGTGAGAACAACAGCGAATGTATTAAAATGCACAGTATGAAATCAATCTATTCCTAAAGCTTCTGGATAACACACTTTCAAAGGTCCAGACAAAGCAGGATGAGGTAAAAGCAGGTAGCTGGAAAGAGCACATCCCGCAGTTTAGAGGGCATTAGGGACAATGAGAGGAGAATTAGTCTAAGAGTTCAAATTAAACCACTGCTGAGTAGAGTACTCTATCTGAAAATTTAGAAAAGATTTGTTTAGTCAAAGCACACAAAGCAATATTTGTCCATAGCCATTCAGGTGCTGGCAGAAAGCCAGGAGCGCTAAATGTTTAATATATTTTATTAACGGCAGATTGGAGAATACTAATGCTAATTCTTGCTTTTGAAACTCACATTCTGCACACGTGGGGTTAAGACGGCTGTGGAATACTGATCAAAGCTGCAGTAAATTTCCTCAGCATTGCATGGCAATCCATGTCTCATTTCTCTAGCAATCCATAATTTAATAGGAATATGTGTAAATATGGCAAAACTTGAAATTCTGCATAATACTGTCATTATCACCTTTGGTTTCCTCATTAGGGATTGTATTGTGTTATGCATAGTGTTAGGAAGAAATGCCGTACTAAAGACTTTAGCTATACAAAGATGGTGCACTCATTTTACTTGTGAGAGTGCAACATGCAATATATCAAAATAGTCCCACCTCCTAAATAAAATAGCCAGTTACTAATTGGTAAAGTCATCACATCATAGTCAGTGTTCTGAGACGCGTGCGTAGAACTGAACATGTGTATTGGCTGGTCTAGCCTGAAAACGTTGGTTGATTTTGGTTAATTTTCATACATTTTCGTAAGGGATGGCTGAAATAACTGGCGAGAGACGTTTCAAAGATGGCCACCGAGTGAAATGATTTGCCTTAAAGGGACTTTGTGCCTTACTAGTAACACGTTACAGTAATTATATCAAATTTCAACAGCTAATAACATCATATCTGAATGCCCTATCATTACATAAATAGACCTATTTGCATATCACGTGAAAAAAAGTATGCTACATGGCTACAAGATGGTGATATAATAATTAACTATGTATTCTTTATTATTTCTGTAACCGTGTGTGATAATCAAAATTATTGTTCCTTCTGAATCCTTGCTTTAAGGCCTAACAAATGTGAATATCATTTGTTTATCTATAAACTTAAGCCCGATTTGGACGGTAATTGTTTCTCATATGGACGTCTGTAAAAATTAATTTACATATCACCTCAGTGATAAAACTCATGGGAACGCGCTGCTCACGTAGCCAGTCACATGATTGTCTGCTGTAAATAAAATGAATTTGATTTACAAATGTATTCTTATTATTGTGTAAAATGTATTTAAAAATACTTATTATTATGTCAAATGTATTCTTATTATTCCAAGCATATTTTATAATATATAATCCTATTTATTATTTGATTACTTAAATCTCCTGTTTAAAAATAGGAAAATAGATTCGCTATAATTGTATATAATTATACGCGATATATATCTGTTTATAATACACATTTTAAAATTGTATTGCATACCTGCTGCTGCCATAATAAAGACCCATTTTGAATGTTTACGTGCTTTTCTTCTCTTTCTGCTCCCGGTCGCTGTGGTGGAGCAGTTATGAAATATTTTTCTTTTAAATACTTTCCAGCATTTCAGAAATAAATGTGTATGCAAATTACACCGAAGTACAATGTTACCTTACGGTGTTCGGAAGTGCACCAGTGAATCAATTTCTTCTCGTAAACTCAGAGATGTGGATTCGGACGGCAATTAAATTACCACACGACCTTGGTGTTTGTCAGAAAACAGTAGGTAATTCGGCCGGGGATTTTTACGGGGGTGGTGTGAGAAAAACACCGACATCCTGGATTCGGACGGCATTAAAATCACCAACTACCCCCTGTAAAAGGTGAAAATCACTTGCGTCCCCCTGAGAAACAATTACCGTCCGAATAGGGCTTTTGTCTGCCTTTGTAATATTGATTATTGTAGTAATTTGCTTTAAAATTGCATAATTATGTGTAAAATTTATGAAAAATTATGATTCTGTCTAAATAAATACAAAGTAAACGTGTAAATATACCTTAACATTCACAAGAGGTGCACAAAAAGAGAAATGTCAGGAGAAAAGAAGCAATTAGCAATTTTGTGGGGCAGAGAGTAATAAGTAAAGTAATGATACTTTTGAAAGGAGTAATGAGTAATCAGTAATAAATTGCATTATTTGAGTAACAAGCCCAACACTGGTTATGTGTAGTGAAAAAGCACTAGAAACACATCAAGCTGGTTTAGTTTGTACTAAAGTCTGTAAAAATACAGCCCAGTTACGGTTATTTATTTATTTATTTTTTTACAGGTGTTTTACCTGTATTTCCAATTACACATTGTGTTATGTTTTAGGGATGTTGAAGGAAATGTCATATATTTAACCAAAATGTACTAGTAATTTTCAGCCAGGACATTGGCTGGTTTTCTACGGATTTCTTTCGTACAGTGTGTCACTGTTAAAGAGCAGCAGTTGCAAATTTACAGATTGCCCTTGAATCAAGCACAAAATGTTGACTTTTGATGCTGACTTTCACTAAGGTTCACTAACTTTAAGGTTAAATATACCTTTACATAATAAAGTCAAAGTTTACTTTGTTTTTATAGTTATTTATATATAAACAAATAGTTTTGACTGTCTTAGAAACTGACTGATTCTAAACAAATCATTTAAAATGTCATTTTCAGCTCTCTGCTTGTCCCCTCATTAAACCTTTCTTTCTGCAGGCTAAAATTAAGGCAGAAAAATAAGCGGGTCTTTTACGGCGACTCACTGCCTGTTGCAATCAAGGCCTCCATTAATGGAGCTCTAAAGCACAGTCATTGCACGAGCAGCAGAATTAGTTAACGAGTTAAGTGTTTACTTTTCCATTTCATGTGGCTTTAGTTTCCCAAGAAGCCGTTCAAGCAGGGATCGTCAAACTGTTAACATGAGTAATATGTTAATTGTTACTAATGTCCTCCCCCGGAAAGGCATTTCAAACATTTCTTCCTCAACCATTTAATTAGTTGCATTGAAGTATTTGTAATAAAGCAGGATTAGCCAGAAGGCCTAAAATGTATTGATTGTAGATGTTCCAGCATCGTTTAATGAGACCCGTGTGCATTTTGGTAATTCACATTCTGAATAATCTGTGAATTGCTGCTGCCATTTAATTATTGTGGAGTCACAAAATATCCCCTTAACATCAGCAAAATGATGGAAAAGTGGCATGCAAAGGCAAGAATGTAATCCTCACTTGCATGTAATGGCTTAGTAACAGCATTCAAATTTACATCGAACAGTAGTTAGGCCCCTTTTATTTGAAATTGGATGTTTTGGATTCAGTCTTTTCACACACACGTGTGTATGTATGTGTGTGTGTCTGTGTGTGTGTGTGTGTGTGTGTGTGTGTGTGTGTGTGTAGGGGATCTGAAACAGCACAAGATGAAAACTTTTTTTGTGGAAGAAAGCCACAGTGTAGCACTTAGATAAAGAAACTAGAAAGCACTTTATCTAAGTGCTTTTTGAGTGAGTGGTCTATGAATGCTGTGAAACTGCTGTCCGTATTCACATGCTTGTGAGTTAAGAGTGAAAATCTCAGTTTGATAGTGAAGAACCAGAACAAACACTGATTTCAATGAATATTTAACAGAACACTGCTCTCAAAAGATGAAGTTATGGAGAGAAAACAACAACATTTTACTGTAGCAACAGAACCATAATACCGGAAAATATCAACGGTTTGTTCTCCAAATTTGTTGTGCAAATTAGGACAGCATAAAAATTAACAAAGTTGACTATTAAAAAAGCATCACTGTTTTCTCTGGCATGAAATGCTGAATTTGAAAGTCAGAGCTCTGTTTTATTTTTGTGTTTAATCTGTTTGGTACAGTAAAAAAGACAGAAACAGAGAGAAAAATGGAAACTGGTTTAGGAAATTATACAAGTTTGACTCATACTCATATAAGACACATGAGACTTCATTGTATTTGGTAGCATACTTAGAGGAACAGTTCACCACAAAAAAATATAATTTTAAGATTAATTTAAAAACAAAAAGGGAAATAAAATATTTGAAAGCCTCACTAAAGGGGAAAATTATTTAAAATCTACTTAATTTTTAGTCTGTTCCTTACAGGTTTAGAATGACATGAAAGTGAGTATATGATATCAGAATGTTCATTTTTTGGTGAACTTTCATTTACAATTTGGAACAGCTAATCTGTTACTTAAGTTAAAGGTTATTTCAAACCCTTGTGTATTTCTTTCTTCTGCTGAGCACACGAGAAGATATTTTGCAGAAAGCTTTAAAGAAATATATAAACTTTTTTTTTCAAAATATCTCGCTTTTAGAAATAAAAAACATACAGGACATGGGGGTGAGTAAATGAACACAGTGGAAGAGTTTATTTTTTGGACAAACTATCACTTTAACAGTTCTCAGTCAAGGTAAAATGATTACTGACATCACTTACCAAACACAACCACACTCTAAAAACTATTACCACAACTTGTATAATAAATGCATGGTTGCAAGTTAAAAATTATAATTTAACAATTTAATTAAACCTTTTAAGTTGCAAACATTATTTCATTAAATATACATGCTAAATAAGTTACATTTAGTATGTGCAATGATACCTGTGGATTTGAGCTGAAAAAGATAATATAAATTGGTTCCAGGCCCACAAATCCATTAGTGGGAGCAACTTAATTTTTTTGAGTAATCAATTTAAAAAATATGTGTTTGTTACAAATTATTAATTTCTTCTAACTAGTTTGTTGGTTGAACTTAATTTCATTAAAAGTTGTCATGACTCAAAAAACTGATGCAAACTGTTGCGTAAATTTTTTTTTTTTTTGAGCTAACATTATTTTTTAGAGTGCAGAGTCATCTATCTGTGAACGATGAGGGTCATCAATTGTGAAGGTCTCATTCAAATGGTTTCATTTGCATTCCTGGATGCCTGAGATTGGTCCGCTGGTTAGTCAAGTTTTCTACTTGTTCTAAGGGTCATTTTTTCCAATGAGCAGCCAGAGACACATTCTCTAAAATCAAAGCATTTTGTAACATGCCCACTTCACAAACAGTGTATGGAAGCTAGAGGAATTGAACAGGCAAATCATCAGAGCTCTGCAGAGGCTTGCAATCGCTGCCAGCTATTTACAAGCAGCCCAAAACTCACCCTGAAATCTCAGACAGGCAACTTTTAACAAGTTTGATGTTGCATCCTCCCAGCTAACATTGAAGGTCTTTAGGCTGTTGGGTGGTTTATAAGAGAAATTACTCTACTGGCTCAGCTTCAGTCATGTATGAGCTATAAATTTGTTATTCTGACAATTTCAATCAAGTCTCTGTCCCACCTACCTATTGACTGTACTCAAAGATTGCTTCAGATGTGGTTTAGGCTATGTATGTAATGCTTCATGCTGAAGCAATCTGGACAAAAATATATGGTATATTGCAGCACACAGGTTTTACATTTGACAAGTGGCAACTCCACGCAGAAACAAAATTGGTTAGCATGCAAGTAAACAAATCGAACATTGTTAAAAAAATGAAACACTGAAATGCATTACCATGAACTGCATGAGTCTAACCATATACACAATCATGGCATTGTTTTTATACTTAAAGGTTTCTTGAATGGCAGTGGTTTCATGATTAAATTATGTAAGTTAACTTATAATGGATGTAATACAATGATGATTGTGAGATGTACAAATTAACATACCTGATGTATCAAATTTTGGGGGAAAAAGATGCATAGATAATCAAGTAGCCACAGCCATAACACCCTGCAGCCCAAGACTGGTTGCCCACTGAAACTAAGCAGGGCTGAGCCTGGTCAGTACCTAGATGGGAGACCTCCTGGGAAAACTAGGTTGCTGTTCGAAGAAGTGTTAGTGAGGCCAGCAGGGGGTGCTCACCCTGTAGTCTGTGTGGGTCCTAACGCCCCAGTGTAGTGACGGGGACACTATACTGTCAAAAAGCACCGTCTTTCAGATGAGACATGACTCTGTGGTCATTAAAAATCCCATGGCAGTTCTCGTAAAGAGTAGGGGTGTAACCCCAGTGTCCTGGCCAAATTCGATTGTAAAGCGCTTTGAGTTTACAACAATACACAATAAAGAGCTATATAAAAGCATCATTCATTCATTCAAGTAAGCCTAAGTTGATTCAGTCCATCTTGAAGTATTACTAACAATATGATATATAATATAATATAATAAAATAATGTCATTCTTAAATTTACTAAATAAAACTTATACATAAAGATTAAAACTTCTACAAATCAGCAAAGATTTCACAGTAAATATATATTTATATACATGTTTACTTTATTTAGTTTCATATATATACATATATAGCAAAGGTAAAATAAATGTCAAAGAGGGTTGGAGCAAGGACACAGCTTTGTTTCACACCTCGATTTATAAGGAATTCATCAGATCACCTTCAAATTGTAATCGGGCTTGCATTCTATTATGAAAGGATTTAATAAGTGATAGAGGGTTGGGAGGGCAGCTGGCCTTTTGCAGGACTATAAAAAGAGCTTCTCTGTCGCCTGATTCAAAAGCTTTATTCAGATCAACAATAGCAATGTAGACTGGCTGATTTTGTTCTCTTGATTTTTCTTGTAACTGTCTCATAGCAAAAATCATGTCTGAAGGCGAGTCAATATGACGTGGATCAGGACTTTCCCTGTAACACACAGCAGTGATAGTCCTCAGTAATTGTCACAGTCTCCACGTTCCCCTTTGTTCTTGTAAAGGGTGGTGATCTTTGCATGTTTGAAAACTTGGGGAACATACTTAGAGTGCCAGCACTTCAGAATGAGTTTATGGAGATGGCGGGCAAGAGGTTCAATTCCAGTTTGGAGAAGCTCACCTGGTATTGCATCAGTCCCAGTGGCTTTCCCTCTGCCCAGTCCTTGAACTATTGTTATCAACTCGTCTAGCTCTGGTTCTGCAGCTAAGCAATTTTGAAGTGGAAAGTCCTGTAGGTTAGTTCTAGTTTCATAACAGAAGGGACTATTTGAACTGTATAACTCACTAAAGTGCTTTATCCAACGCGCAAGCTTTTCTGATTAATCTTCAATGATGGAACCATCTTTCCTCTTGAGCACACCACAAGTCTGGGTAGTAGGTCTGCACTGTTGCTTGTGCAGCAGATTTAGCAGCACAGTATGCGACTGTTGCTTGTCTTGCGGGTCATGATTTGAGGTCGACTAAAGCTTGACGCTTTTTCTCAAGAACTGGTTGGATAATGTTTAAGGAGGCATTATACCAGTCAGGATTTTGTCCCCTTTTCTTTCAAAGTTTGTAAAGCAGTGTCATAGATCACATTTCTTATGGCTTCCCAGTTGGTATCATAGTATGCATTATCAGGAATGTTCTGAAGCTTTTCTTCAAGCCTGTTACAGTATTTTTCCCTAAGATTTGGGAGCTTTGTTTTGTGAATGTTAATCTTTTGGGACTGTTTCACTTGACGATGGAAAGGCTTTGGTTCAATGTTTATGTATGACACATCTAGACTGTGATCAGTATCAGAGTTGGCACTGTGATATGTACATGTATTCATGACTTCCTTTCTGTACTTCTGCTTGACAATAACAAAGTCAAGCTGGTGCCATGCTTTAGATCTTGGGTTGCACCAAGTCATCTTTCTATGTAATCTACCAGGAAAGATAGTATTAGTAATACAGAAATGTTGGTTTCTTCAGCAGAGCTCGAGTAGCGTTGACCATTCTCATTCATTCACCCCACCCCAAACTTTCCAATGCTGTCAGGCCAAATATTATGGTCATCCCCAACTATGGCATTCATACCGCCCAACAAGTCCGTTCATATTCAGGAGATGACCTGAGAAGCATTTCTAGTTGTCTATAGAACTGATCTTTGTCTGCTGGTTCTAATTTAAGTGTTGGTGTGTAGACAGATATTACTAAAATACAACCTTATTTGGTATTAAATCTAAAGAAAGATATCCTGTCACATACAAATACAGCAGGTGTTTGTATACTGCTGATTAGGTTGTTATGTATGGCAAATCCAGTACCGTACAGCCTTGGTTCATCAGCTGGCCTGCCAAACCAGTAGAATGTAAAATGTTCCTCTCTTATAGTACCTGCTCCTACTAATCTTGTCTCTTAAAGAGCAGAGATGTACATTTTGTTTGGCCAGTTCAGTATCAATGATGGCTGTCTTTCTAGTATTTATATTTTCGCAAACTGCATCTTAGTACATTGTCATTTCAATGGTCATTGTCCTTACATTCCAAGTTGAAAAAAAATAAATATATTTTGTCGTTTTGGGTGACGTGAAAAACCAGAACACTCATTCTGGTAGTGTTGTGGTGATTGGTAGCACCTTATTGGTCAGGGGCTGCCTGACTTGAAGTGGCGGGAGCTTACCATAGGATTGGCCCCTCCCACTCTAGAATGAGGTCCCTAATGCCTGAGCATCATCACCATTGTTCTGGCTTATCACTGATAATTACCTCAAACTGGGTTTTTTATTTCTGCAAATGCCAAAGGTGTTAGGTCTCGATTGCCTTAATGGGGCCCCGACTCCATTGAATGACCGTTGACCTACTTCTGGTCAGATACTAATAAGAAGGTTCCTACGCCCATAGAATGATGGTGGAAACTAGAGATGCACCGATCGATCAGTCAGGGACCGGAATTAGCCGATTTTCCTCATGATCGGTCCGGACCAGTGATCATATTTTTGTTTATAAAATATGATTTAGTAAGCAACATTACACGACCAAGATGTTTCCCCAAATATCAAAATGATTGCAATGTGACAATTATTTTATAAAGTAGTAGTTCAATAAACAAGAAGTTAAAATTAAATGACTTATATTTTACACAGTATTGACTGTTTTTGCTCAATTTCGCAAACTAAAATAGTTCCAATCAAAGCCACAGGAGTGTGTCTCCGAGCAACACAGAGTTACTGAATGAATCCATGTTTTTGAACAAATCGAGTGAGTCAATGATTCAGTGGCCCATTCATAAAGACAGTCACGTGCCTCGTTTCTGAATTAATCAGCTGTTTGAACTAATCGGTTGAATGAATGACTAAATGACTCATTCATTAAAACAGTAATTTGCCAGCACCTACTGGTGGTTTAGTCATATTTAAAAGTATCACTGCATTTTCACAACGTTTATTTGTATGTTTAAAAAATATGTAAAACATTAATCTTATACAATTATTTATACATTTTAAATGCATTTGCGGTGTAAATACATCTAATGCTTCAGCAAACAGTCTGTGTAAATTCATCTAATGGTACTTCAGGTGCAGCTTCTGTGTTTCATGCAATGAGAAAAGATGGAGTTTGTTGATACTGATTTAATTTGAATGGTAACAACTCTACAGTTTCTTATTTTTCTTACTGAATTAATTGAAACAATGTAAGAATTTTATGTGAAAGATGACACATTTAATAAGGTTAGGGGGAAAAGACCATTTAAAAGCATAGTGGGAAATGAAATACGTTTTGTTATTAACAGCAACTCATTTCTACAGGTCACACTTTCAAAAATATCGGAAATCGGAATCGGCCAAGAAAATTGCAGTCGGTACATCTCTACTGGAAACCAATGATAGAAAACAGAAAATATCCTAACAAGGCATTCATGTTTCCTAACATCCCAATTTCCTTCTGCACATATAACATATGTAAAATAACCTCCATATATAACATACATGCAATCACACTGTAGCATATATATATAGAGAGGTGGAGCTGGGGAAGGTGGAGGGCTTCTGAAGCGCGCTGCAACCGCTACAGCAAGCACAAGCCAAGTATTTGAATGTTCAGTAGCAAACTTATTAGCTACTGATGTGAAAAGAAACCAATCAGCTGTGCCATGTGAGTAATGACGTGATTATATCAGATTGAATTACACTGAACAAAATTATAAACGCAACACTTTTGTTTGTTTGAACATTTTTCAAACAAACCCCCATTTTTCATGAGCTGAACTCAAAGATCTAAGACTTTTTCTATGTACACAAAAGGCCTATTTCTCTCAAATATTGTTCACAAATCTGTCTAAATCTGTGTTGGTGAGCACTTCTCCTTTGTCGAGATAATCCATCCATAAAATAAACAACAAAAACCTTCCATTATGAATTTTACATTCCATGATGTTGTAGTTATTTATTTATTTATTTATTTATTTATTTATTTATTTTTCTAGTGAATATAGTGAAAATGTTATTTAGAACTGCCTACATATGGATGGCAATGGCTATACAATAAAATTGCTGTGATTAATCTCAATCAGCTTTTAGAAAGCAGAATGAATAAGTAATCATTTCAAATTTGGTAAATGTATTTATTATGAGTATAAGTATTTCTACTTTTTCTACAGACTCCCTAGCTTTGAATTGCTCCCAAGATCAAGGTGATATAGTCTCCCATAGCCAGACGTTTCATCTGCATAAAGTCTGGTCCACTATGCAGCATATTCTGGCAATGAACCACCTAGACTTTGAAATGAGAAGCAACCAATCACAGTTGCTGTCAGCTGACATACAGAGGTGGGTAAATCTGAAATAAATAATGCAGAACAATAGTTTTTGCAAAATGCTCCTACAAAGTCCATTTTTTTCTTCCATTGAGTGTAATGGCGTCTTTGTAGTAGATGTATTATAAGTTGTTTTAGATAAAAGCATCTACTAAATTACTACTTTCTTCCTTACTCCCCCAGCTTTACGTGTTTGTATATGTACACAAGATACTTTCAGCATTTTTGTATGTGCTGCAGGTGTTTCAGATGAAAGGCTGGGTGCATCAGCTAACTGTCATATATCCTCTTTAAGATGACAGAAGTCAGACAGCAAAGGTGCATGCAGGAAAATTGAATCCTGTCTTACTTAATGCATCTGAAATTGTGCCTCTCTTGCATGTCGATATGGAGCTGTTTATTCACTGGTCTTCTTTCCTCCATCATTCATAACATCACTGCATTCACAGACTCCACTGTCCCATCAAACCTCAGATGAGACATTTCCACATCTTCAAAGAGATGGACATGGACACGGAATCCATGGACACAAATATGATGTATTTATATTCCCTTTTATATCTGCACCTGTTGTTGACACGGTCACAGGTGCAGTACAGTGCATTTAAAAAGGTGTGTAAAGAAAATAAATCATGTTAGGATGCACCGGCTGCCAGGATCATAAAATATACAGTATTTGAATATATTTAGATTTGAAAATATCTAGATTTAAAATATCTGGATTTCATCATTGATTACTCATAAAATGTGATGTGATCTGATCGTAATTTCTTAAACACAGAATTATATTGTGTCCCTAATACATGTGTACTTAAATAGTAACTAGATGTGTACATAGTATGCAACCACAGTGTAAGTACACAGTATCTACAGCTCTAATGTTTGTGTAACTACACATATGTAACTACCCACTGAATGGTATGTGTAAGTACAAATGTGTAACAGGACATTGGTAACAACACTTTTTGGCAATGAAAGTACAAATGTGTAACAGGACTAACAGCGCTTTTTGTTAAAGAAAGTGTTGCACTTTATATTAGATTTATCATGTAATTACTCTGATGTTACATAGCAGCGGCCAGTAAGTTAGGCTTTACATATAAATTGTGGTTGGTGTCCAGAATGTTACACTTTATATTGTGGACAGTTCCTGAGGAGTTACCATGTAAGTACACTGGTATTACAGTGGTGCACCAACTCCAACTCGAGATCCAACTTCTCCCACTTTACATATCCCTAAACCTACCCATCTCCACCCCCTGTATCAAATGGTTTCAATTACTCTTATACATATTGTTGTTACAAAATGTAGTTATATAATTCCTGTTACACGAGTACTTAGTGAAGTGAAAAAAGTGTTGTTACTAATGTCCTGTTACACATTTGTACTTACACAAACCATCCTGAGGGTTGTTACATGTGTGTAGTTACAGAAATATTACAGCTGTAGATACTGTGTACCAATGTGTACTTACACTGTGGTTACATACTACGTACACATTTAGTTACTATGTAAGTACACAGGTATTAGGGACACAATATAAAGTGGGACCAAAAACACAAATTGATTAACTAATAACACGCACACAAATGTACTTTTAACATTTTTATTAAATTAGTATTAAATTAGTAATGATTAACATGCAGAGTGGAGAAAGTAAGTAAACCCTGAACTGTTTGTGTGTTATTAGTTTAGCAAGATTGTATTTGTCCGTAATTGTGACTTAGATGAAGAAAATAAGACATTTATGAGTGATCAGTAAAATTAAATCCAGATATTTTTTTTTTTTTAAGATTTCACAAACTTGTTGCCGTTTATGTATATTTCTAGCAGTGGTGGTATAAATGTGCTGTGCATTAGCTCTTTGATATTTTGCACAGTAAAATCCTCCACCTCCACTAAAAGCATACACATTTCTTTCTCATTTCCACTCATTATTCTCAGTAACAAGTATGCCTAAACTGTTTGGTCTGAGCTAAAATAATGTTGTTTGTGTTATTCTGAACAGAATGAATACTTCAGGTGAAAAAACACCTCTGTAAGCACCTCATTCTGTAGATTGTGTTTTCTTCTTTTGACACCGGTTCTTGTTGCAGCATTGTACGCTTTGTATCTTTTTGCTACCTGCTGAAGCAATTAGCGCAACATGCTGCATTGTTTTGGTGACTACCTAAAAAAAGAATATCAAATGTAAATTATGTTTGTGCCTATTACAATTAACTTTACCAGCATGAAGACAATGAAATACTGAGACAAATGCAGTATGAGGAGCAATTGTCTGCTACTGTATGGGCCAATTGGCCAAATCTGTTCAATGCTGCTCAAATGATGAAAATTATGGGGGTGGGGAGAGGAAAGATGACCAGGACTCAAGCTCGGTTTACCAAGATGCACCTATATTACCACTACTATGATGTACAATTTTAGCCACTATTTTGACATCCGAGACCAATTCTGAAGTTTCTGTAAGTTGTGTTGCTGCTAGGCAGTCTGATTGGAAGTTTTCACAAGCACTTTCATTTTTTTGTTGTGCAAGATACATCAAAAAGACTGTGGGCAGTGCATGGGTGTTCGGTATTATTCTATCTTCTGCGTTAGTGTTTCCTCTAATCATTGTCCAGCTCTTTATTCCCATTCCAGAGTGGCTGTCAGTTACTGCCTGTCATTGTAAGTTATGGGCAGAGGTAACATGATGTGTGAAAATTACCATAATTCCCCGGTGCACTGTCCTGCCTGTTTGACTGTCCTTGTGCAAAGTCACTCAGCAACCACAACTGACATAATCTCTGATAAGCAATGTATCTTGAAAACTTTGCCTCATATTTGAACCGCTCTCTCTCACTTTTTCATTCCCTCACCTTAAATTGCATACAGTGGATGGCCCAAAACAGATTACATTTCGGTCTCAAACCTGCAGTCAGTTTTAAAATGTTTTGTATTTAGCCTTGAACAGGGCCTTGTCTGTGGGTCCTGTCAGTGGTGGATGTGTTGTGCAGTAGAAGCATTTAGTTCCCAGTCATTTGGCATTTGCTGTCTCTGGAGAGAAGTCACTCAGCAGCTGTAGGGAGTGTGGAAGGCGGTAATGACTCCTGGCTGAAGAAAGTATTGTACAGTAAGTGGCACATTTTCTTTACTGCATTGTGATGAGGCTTTCAGACTATTCTTAGATGATTCAAACATCCAGAATTAATACACCCAGAGAGGTGCTCCTTTAATTCTGTTCATCTGTGTTGGGTCTTGTTACTCATAACTTGAGTTTACTTGTTTATACACATGAATCTTGCAGGCAGTTTTGGATCTATTGGTTTGAGCAACCACACTCCTCTGCAAACCAAATACCTTACCATGTGCAGTACTTCGTATAATTGGTAGAAGTTATTGTAGTGCATTGCTCTTGCAACACAAATGTCATTGGTTCAAATCCGATGAACTGATCAAATGTACACCTAGATTGTAGTTGTTCAAAACTGAACGTTCTGCTACATTTTTCAACAGCATCCAAAACTGTGAAGACAAGAAAGTGCATGTCCTGAAAGAAGTTTGCAGCCTGCCATATTTCTTTATGGCCACTCAAGTCTGGATACATACAGAGGAAAATAACGCCTTGAAATGCTGACTGCACATGAACTCAGTCCCAAGATCTTCACTAGGGACTGTGAATGTCTATCATCTTGAGCTAAACTTAGCAAAAACCAAGCTGCTATTCATCCCGGCCAAGACCTTGTCATTTCAATAGACAACTCAACCATCTCACCCACACAGAAAGCCAAGAGCCTTGGTGTTACACTGGACAATGTCTTTGCTTAACACATAGTGAAGACATGCAGATTCTTCCTGCAAACACTCTGCCAAAGTCAGACCTTTTCTTACCAGGGAAGCTACTCAGGTTCTGGTACAACCCTTGGTGTGCTCTTATCTCGATTTACAACAAATCGTTGCTGGTTGACTTCCCAGGATATGCAATAAAACCTCTGCAGCTCATCCAGAATACTGAAGCCCAGCTGATATTATACCTTTCCAAGTACTACCGCGTCACACATCTGTTGTTCTTCCTTCATTGGTTCCCTATCCCAACCACAGTCAAGTTCAAAACACTTGTCCTAGCATGCAACCCAGCCAATTTCATGATGGGGCCAATGTAGGCACGATAAGGGTATAAGGCAGTGTTCGGCAACAGGCGGCCCGTGGGCCAAAACTGGCCCGCCAGCAATAATATCTGGCCCGCGCCCGCAGCCAGATTATTTTGATAGCGGCTGGTTCTGAAATAGATCTGTCATGACAGCAACAGTTACTCACAATCAGAGTATGTGAGCGGAGCGGAGTGGGAGCGGTTTGATTTTGAACGGAGCGAGGAGCGGATTTTTTTAAAAGTCGGAGCGTGGTTTTCACTCGCTCCAAGAGCGCTCCACCACCGCTCCATCACGAGTACAATTCATGCCAACAGCCTGTAATATAACTGCATATTTAGCAAGAATTAAAATGTTAAACATTTATCTAGCTTGATAGAGAAGGATCACTCAAATCAGAAAGAATGTGAAGGCTATGATGACGGCAATGAGCGGGAAGTTATAGTTCTGAAGAAATTTGTTTGTTCCTTCTAGATACTGAATATTTTCAGCTGAAAGCGTGATTTAAACAAGTACTACAACACTTATTCACACGCAATCGCTCTCTCAATAATGCATTTGAAACAAATGTAATCTTACAGTGCTACCTCATCTGTATCCGATTTCGAATGAGCAGAAATCTGTAAGAAACGCATCGATCCGTAGGTAAAATAACTGACGAAAATGTACTGTTATTTTCATCACAAACAAAATTTGCACTGCAAAAAGCAGTTATTATACCTTTTAATGCTGACAACCATGTTATTAGCTTGTCATGTGGTAGGAAAAACATTTGCACACTAGTGTTCCAATAAGCCACTTTGAAACTCTTCTGTTATTTATTTATTTAGTTTTTTTAATATACATTATGAACAGAACTGTGATATTTCAAACAAACTGAAATATTTTAGACGTGGAGCGAAGGCAGAGCACAATCTGTCACAGGCAATTCTAGTTGCATTTTTCATCAATTAATTTCTTCAATTATCCTTTGACTATGTTCTGGCCCGCCATCTAGTGGCGAAAACTTGGCCCAATACCAAACTTACTTGCCGACCCCTGGTATAAATTATGGGCCCTACATGGGCTCGTCCATGAGATTCTTGTCAGGATTATCTAAATAAGTACCCAGTCCCAGCATTGTCCATGGGTTCTATGTCGGCCCTGGCATACAGTATGTACCATACATACTGGGGCTTATTCAGATAGGGTCAACATGGAACCCATAGACAAACCCATTTAGGTCCCATACCAACCTCTTAGCACCAGTATGGGATAATTTTGAGAGGACCGCAATGGAACCTGTGGACAAGCCCATGTAGGGCCCATAAACCTCAAGCCCATATCATGCCTACATGTGAGAATGATGGAGTCCCAATCTTCAGACACATTTCAAAATGCACGTCTTTCAACAATACTGGTACACTAAGTTCTTCTTTTTAGTAGGTCATTTTGGAGACTGAAGCATATGTTGGTCTCATATGTTCCATCATGAAACCAAGTGATTGATTTGGGTCAGATCTTCACATGGAGCACAGGGAGACTCAATTCACAATTGATCCCAATACTTTGATGTTACCATGTTGCTAAGCTGATGATGTCATTATGGTATACACATAATAATATATTTCTACAATTATCTTGACTTGGATTTTATTTATTTTCTTTTTTTCACTGACCTAATCTCATTGCATTCTGGGATTGCCTTGTCCACAAAAGAAACCTGATTCGGCCCTAGAATTCAGTTCAAATAAGGTACTGTATCTTACAAGACAGCCTAGCCTAATGTTGCTGCCTCCTGTTTGGTGCAGACTTTAAATCGGGATTGCAACTTTGACACGGCATCTACTGTGGATAAGCAGCTCACTTGACTTTGGAACATCTAATAAAAAAGCAGAATACTTGTTTATTTTCTGCTTACACCCTACTTTACTAGTTAAGCCCCAATTAGAATGAAGGCCTCCCTTTCAGCAACAACATGGATAAACCCCTAAATGTAGACTGCTTGTAGCCATTAAAATTACCTCAATGTGAAATGTAAATATTGTGCTTAAGTAGACTGTCCACTGCGTACACTGCATTTTAATGCCAGGCACTTTCTTCTGTTTAAAATGTGCTTGTATTTATGATCAAATCTGCTCATGGGACAGCACAACCTGTTCACAAGTATTCCCCAAAAGCACCATATGATACCAGTGAAGTTACAGCAATGTAAAGGAGGAATAACATTTGCACAGCTAGCGTTTTTTTTTTTTTTTTACATTTTGCTGTGAAGTGTTTTTTAATAATGTGCAAGCCCAGTGCTTACAGTTGATGGTGGTCTCATTTATTGTGCGTGTATGTGGCAACATTTTGAACATGGGACAGGTGTCTTTATGAGGACAGGTAAATTGGACAGGTGTTTTGGGGGTTATTTTACCTCTGCAAAATAGGGTCCTTTGAGATTTCAGCTGCAGCTGAGTTGCTTTATTCAGCCCTTGTGACTTGTGTCACTGTGATGACATACACAGAGCGCTAAAGCTTATAACTGTTTCCTCCTCTGAGCGCCCATGTGTCTAGAAATATACAGGTCAGCAAAGAGATGAGGGTAAAGGAACAGGAGTATGGAAGTAAAAGGAAAGGAAGACAGCCCCAACGGATATGAAAGGATTTCTTTTTCTTAGAGTATAGCTTGAAGTTTTTTTTTTTTTCACAACTTGATGTCTGTGTACTGTATCTGTGGATTTTGTGGGTAACTGTGGGTATTTTTTTTTTCTTTACTTTTTGTGGGTAATTGTGGGTAACACTTTATTTTAAGGTGTCCTTGTTACACATGTTACATGTACTTACTATTATAATTACAATGAATTATGCATAATTACATGCAAGTAACCCTAAGCCAAACCCTAATCCTAACCCTAACCATATAGTAAGTACATATTACTCAATATTAATACTTAAATGTACAATTACACTGTAACAAGGACACCTTAAAATAAAGTTTAACCAATTAAGGTTATTAAATTTATGATGACACTGATTAAATTAATGAGTAAGACTATTAATTTGGCATAGTTACACGTTACCAACTCCCTGGGGGGCACCATCCCAGTTGCTCAAAAAAAGAAAAAAAAAAACGTGACGCGCCATTTCCGCGCCCGCTCACACCTCATGTTTGCGGCTGAATGCAAATGATCATAATTAATGGACAACTATGCCCGTGAAAAGATATTAGCAATCCGCCGCCGAGAAAAAAAAAAAAAAGATGAAAACAAAGCCCGTGCATCACTTTCAGGTGCATTCATAATCCTGTGAAACTTCTATTGCTGCTGACGTTAATAACGTGTTTTAATGTCGGTAATAATTTCACCACCACCAAAGCATCTAATATTCTCTCTGAGTTCCCATGTTCCCTTAAGAAAATTAGCCATGGTTTTAACATGAATAAAACCAAAAATCATGGTTCTTGTAGCCATGGTAACCACAAATGAACTGTAGTTGTGTTACTTCAAATAATAATTTACAAAAAAGTATTAAGATAATATATTTTTTTGTGGTTATAAAAACAGACCTAAGCCAACAACAGCCTTTAAAATTACCTAAAATGCATTATATAAAAAACAGTGAGGCAATAATGATTGGTTAATTAATAATTATATGGTTTCAATTAATAACACTGTTAAAATTATTTAATATAAAATAAACAATTTATGTACATTACATGTTATTACAAATGCCTGTAAAGGGCACCAAAGGCCTGGTAATTGCTGCTGTTATACTTACAGGACTATCAAGTCCTTGTTTAATAGGCTATTGACCAAACATTTAATTTAAATATCCATATAATCTTTAATTTTTGGCCACCTTTTTGCTGACACAGCCTCTATAATTTATTCAACAAAAAACATGTGGACATCACACCTCTTACAAAAATTAACCATGGTTTTATCGTATAAAACTGCTTAATTTTCTTTTGCGTGATTTCTGAACGCTTAAGACTATAAAATCAAACAGACAAATGTGTCAATAAAATCATAGCCATATGTAGCCTAACTGTCTAGATCTACAATTGTAATTTGTAAATAATACAATTCAATTACAATGTATGTATTTATTTACTTTGATATTTTATTAAAGTTCTATTTTGACCCCTATAGTAGGTGTTTTGTTTTGTTTTGTTTTTTACTTCCATAATATTTGAGGGAGGGGGCACAACAATACAACCCTGCTTAGGGCACCTACAGGGTGCATCTCAATAAATTAGAATGTCGTGGAAAAGTTCATTTGTTTCAGTAATTCAACTCAAATTGTGAAACTCGTGTATTAAATAAATTCAATGCACACAGACTGAAGTAGTTTAAGTCTTTGGTTCTTTTAAGTGTGATGATTTTGGCTCACATTTAACAAAAACCCACCAATTCACTATCTCAACAAATTAAGATACTTCATAAGACCAATAAAAAAATAATTGTAGTGAATTGTTGGCCTTCTGGAAAGTATGTTAATTTACTGTACATGTACTCAATACTTGGTAGGGGCTCCTTTTGCTTTAATTACTGCCTCAATTCGGTGTGGCATGGAGGTGAGCAGTTTGTGGCACTGCTGAGGTGGTATGGAAACCCAGGTTTCTTTGACAGTGGCCTTCAGCTCATCTGCATTTTTTGGTCTCTTGTTTCTCATTTTCCTCTTGACAATACCCCATAGATTCTCTATGGGGTTCAGGTCTGGTGAGTTTGCTGGCCAGTCAAGCACAGCAACACCATGGTCATTTAACCAACTTTTGGTGCTTTTGGCAGTGTGGGCAGGTGCCAAATCCTGCTGGAAAATGAAATCAGCATCTTCAAAAAGCTGGTCAGCATATAATCATTATGTATTTATATATATAGTAGGCCTATTTTATGCATACTGTGGGATGTATAACTTATTTTCTGTGATTTCTGTAATAGTGACAACATGCCACAAAAATTACAAAACATATATAAATAAATCAAAATTAAAATACAATCATGACCTCATGAGTTTTTCACGTTTTCTTTGTGTGGGGCAACAGACATTGATTCCATCTTGTCAAATAAAGGCAAAAAAGCCCTTTAAAATAATCATATGAAAAAGAAACCAATTCATTTTCATCCCACTTTACCCTCAGAGAAAGTATGAAAAAAATAAAAACTCCTCGGAAAGTTGCAGGACAAAGCATCTATAAATAAGTAATTTAAATATTCTCTGGCAGCAGATCTGCTGTGGTATACAAATGTCTTTAGTGGTTTCAGTGTGTGCTCAGATGCATCGTGGGCAAGTGAACAAAGCAGTATGTAAATGCTCTTTGACATGACAGTGGTCTGTTTTTCTCTCTACAGAGCCAGCAGAGCAGCATAAGGCCTTGAGTCAACACACAGACACATCAGATGCCAAGACCTCTATCTCCCATTATAAATGACAACGAACCCTATGAAACCACACTCCCTTTTTCTATCCCTTGGTCATTTCTGTCCTTCACAACTTCGCTCATAATTAAGATGGGAAACAAATTCCACGGTAAGTACGGCTGGATGCACATGAGCGGCTAAGTTATAGTTGATTTTCAGCCTTTTTAATGCTCTGGTCTAAATTTGTCAGTCAGAGTAATTGGAAAAGCCATTAACGTTTATCAGAGCTGTGTGAAATGTTGTTCGTGTCATTATTGATTAGGTGTGCATGGAAAGCCATGGCGTTGAGCTTTCAGGGGTGAATGAATGACAGGAAGCTGTCAGCAGGTTGATCCTTTCGCTGTTGCCGCACTATCTTTCCTCTCCAGACTTCAGATCCTATCAGCAGCGCTCTCGACGAATACCTTGCCATCACATCACAATAATTCACACAGAACCCCCCTTCCCCATTTCCTTTTTTGTTCTTTCACCCTTCCCCTTCCTCCGTCCCACAGGAGTGCCCCTCGGATGCTGAAGGAAAAACAATTTCAGCCCTCTAAAGTCAGTTGGCCCCTTCGCAGCAGCACGGCATCATTCTGGATGGGCAGGCTTCACGTCACTATGATTCGGCTGAGCTGCATCGATTAATGACTCAGTGCTGGCGATAAACTCTGAACTGAGATCAAAGCCAGCGCTGCATTCGTTCAACACTGTCAAGCTCAGCTGTTCTTACTGTATACGGTAAATACGCAGTTGTTGCAACACTGTGATGAACATTGTTCTCCACGGAGACATCTGAGAGCTTCACGTTAGGGATGGGCGGATCGATCCTTAAGTATCGATACTTTCGATACTGATGTTGTATTGACA
>NW_015554147.1:579143-602156 GCF_001515605.1 Sinocyclocheilus anshuiensis
TATGCAATATATTATGGTACTGTTTATTGTCAGTATTATTATTTATTTTTATTTTAAAATTAATAATAAAATAGTATAAAAAAAATTTGCTGAAATTTAGTACTAAAACTTTGACACACGGGCAAAATAAAGCAATAACGTCCAAAAGTGTTGCATTGATTTGCACTGGTTATGATGTTTATTATTATCTATCTATCTATCTATCTATCTATCTATCTATCTATCTATCTATCTATTTTACAATTTACAAAAGATTGATTCCATCTTGTCAAATAAAGGCAAAAAAGCCCTTTAAAATAATCATATGAAAAAGAAACCAATTCATTTTCATCCCACTTTACCCTCAGAGAAAGTATGAAAAAAATAAAAACTCCTCGGAAAGTTGCAGGACAAAGCATCTATAAATAAGTCATTTAAATATTCTCTGGCAGCAGATCTGCTGTGGTATACAAATGTCTTTAGTGGTTTCAGTGTGTGCTCAGATGCATCGTGGGCAAGTGAACAAAGCAGTATGTAAATGCTCTTTGACATGACAGTGGTCTGTTTTTCTCTCTACAGAGCCAGCAGAGCAGCATAAGGCCTTGAGTCAACACACAGACACATCAGATGCCAAGACCTCTATCTCCCATTATAAATGACAACGAACCCTATGAAACCACACTCCCTTTTTCTATCCCTTGGTCATTTCTGTCCTTCACAACTTCGCTCATAATTAAGATGGGAAACAAATTCCACGGTAAGTACGGCTGGATGCACATGAGCGGCTAAGTTATAGTTGATTTTCAGCCTTTTTAATGCTCTGGTCTAAATTTGTCAGTCAGAGTAATTGGAAAAGCCATTAACGTTTATCAGAGCTGTGTGAAATGTTGTTCGTGTCATTATTGATTAGGTGTGCATGGAAAGCCATGGCGTTGAGCTTTCAGGGGTGAATGAATGACAGGAAGCTGTCAGCAGGTTGATCCTTTCGCTGTTGCCGCACTATCTTTCCTCTCCAGACTTCAGATCCTATCAGCAGCGCTCTCGACGAATACCTTGCCATCACATCACAATAATTCACACAGAACCCCCCTTCCCCATTTCCTTTTTTGTTCTTTCTCCCTTCCCCTTCCTCCGTCCCACAGGAGTGCCCCTCGGATGCTGAAGGAAAAACAATTTCAGCCCTCTAAAGTCAGTTGGCCCCTTCGCAGCAGCACGGCATCATTCTGGATGGGCAGGCTTCACGTCACTATGATTCGGCTGAGCTGCATCGATTAATGACTCAGTGCTTGCAATAAACTCTGAGCTGAGATCAAAGCCAGCGTTGCATTCGTTTAACACTGTCGAGCTCAGCTGTTCTTACTGTATACTGTAAGTACGCAGTTGTTGCAACACTGCGATAAACATGGTTCTCCAGGGAGAGATCTGAGAGCTTCACGCCCTGTTTGTTGAATGATATCAGTTGAGTTCACTGCGTCCCTTCTGCTTGTGGGACTCGAAATGAGTGCATCAGCACATTTTGTCGGAGGTCTGACTTGACACTGATTCTGTTTTTTGTTTTTTTTCTTTACATTCATACAATATGACACTTATGCACAATTCCTCCCTAAAGCACTGCAGCGCTATTCTGGGAATACAATCTTCTGCATTATGTAACAGTAGAGATGAGTCTGGAAGCAAGCACACAGCATTAATAATGAGAATGTACAGCAGGTTACACTAATGCACTGTTTTGTTAAGAAAAACACCATCCAGTCACCACAGAACAAGATCTAGAGTTCCTTTAGAAATGTTCTAATTTTTCCAGCATCACACTACAGAATGAGGTGTAGTACAGCCTATGAAATCATCAAAATCAAAGAGCAAAGCATCAAGACATTTAGATCTCAACCAGTGGGTCACAAAAGACATTATATATGCAATGCTATACAATGATATTGCACAATTTCCAATGTCATTGCATATGTATTAATGCAACATATATATTGATGCTTGTTAAGAAAAAAAAAATAGCAATAAGCTAAGGCTTCAGCCCACACCATTTTCAGGTAATAGTCAAACATTATATATAATTATTATGGAATTGTGTATGAAGACTGAAATAAAAAATCATAATGATGATTATTTAATTCAGTTAATTTATTATTATTATTATTATTATTATTATTATTATTATTAACACACGGGCAAAATAAAGCAATAACGTCCAAAAGTGTTGCATTGATTTGCACTGGTTATGATGTTTATTATTATCTATCTATCTATCTATCTATCTATCTATCTATCTATCTATCTATCTATTTTACAATTTACAAAAGTGACTCTTTCATGGCATGTCATCATGTTTGCCTGAAACTGGTATCTTTCCCTCCTGAGTTTTTACATACAGTACCTGCAGTGGTAAACTTGCTTCTAGTACTCATGGTGTCAAGGACCTGGGGAAAAAGAGGACTCAAATGCAGAGGCGTTGGAGTAAAGGAGATTTTATTATCTCAGGAAAAAACTAAGCAATATAAACAATAAAGGAAAAAAGGTGAACAAGTCACTGGGGGAATCCAGAGCCGGCTGGCAGAGTAATGCAGACCCAGACAGGCTGTGGACACTGCCCAAGACCCAGCGCTCGCCAGAGACAGGATGTCAGACAGAGAGATCGGCGAGGCAACTGTTATAAACTCACTATTTATATCGGATCAAACCACACAGACGCCTGATTGAACTTGCCATCATCTTTTACTCCCCCATCCTACGTAATGATGTCACACTAATACACAACAGCAACGAGTGTCTGTCTCTCCTCTCTACACGTCCTGGGGTACAGGAACCACAAGGAAAAAGAAACGTGAAAGACAGGTAATCAGCACGGTCACAGTACAGACACACAAAACTAATCTACTGACAATGAAGGACAGAACAGCAGAGATTACATCGGGAAGGGGGGACGAGCGGCAGGTGGGGGAGAAACAGCTCATGATCTTTGCACTCACGCCAAAAGATCAGCACTGATTGCCAAAATAGACAAGACAGCGCAGACCACAGGAGGAGCCAAAGAGGCACCCTGAACCATGACACATGGTGGTATTCACGTAGATGATGTAACTGAACCACAGCTCGAACCCAAATCATACAATCCCACAGCAGACCTGTGGTGGCAAATGGCGGGGGTTGAATCAGACTCTGGTTCAGACCAACTAAGTGAAGCAAGTGTTTTAATGACAAGCCCACATAGCTCCATCCGTTAGACTTATTTTGCTTTAACGTATTCTTCTTCTGTTAGAGTTGTTTAGTTTCTCCTACATACACTGGCCAATTACAGTTTCATATTCAGTTAGTCAATAGTCTCACATACTGTGACCATTGATTTTTCAAAGTGAAAGCAAAGTGATGCTGTCGGATTATGAGCTTAAATGAAGTCAATGCACCTTGTGAACTCTAACTTCTGTCAAACTATATTTTTGTACTCTTGAGTATGAAACTGCTCTCCTTTGAAACCAAACTGATATTAGCCTTGGGCTAAAGTCGAGTGTGGTGTGTGTGTGTGTGTGTCCTCATGTAATTCAATAATGCCATAAAGTCTCAGTGCTGTGATTTGCTTGTTGGTAATAAAACGGCTCAACCCGAGGACATGTTTTTCAGAGACAAAATGGAACCTTCGAATGAAGCTTTAATAGGAGTCAGATTTAATAAATCACCTCGAAGTTCTTTTCTCTTTTTTGGGGACAAACAGTCTAGCTGCTTATGTATGATTCGAGAAATGTTCCCTCTTAAATTTTTGCTTTGGAATGCAATTGAAAATAATTTTTACATTAGGTGATATTATCCTGGGTCACATCAGTCTCAGTCTCAGATGGCACAGCAACAAAACGTCCACATACTGTCTGATGCATATTGCCCACAAAAAAATTTAAATTTGTCAAATATCCAATCTGATTGGCAGACTTCAATGTGGTTTTTGGGAGTCAAAATGCAAGTTTCTATCAGTCCCTATTACACTGAGTGCCTCTGTTGAAGAAAATCATTTGATTTGCCAAAGTTTGTGGCATGAAATATTCAAAATATTGTCATGGATTTGAGGAGCCACCAAGGAGTAAATAAACAGGAAATCTTGAGTACAAATGTAAATTATGTTGGTGTTTTTTTTGTTTTTTTTTCAGAGTTACTTTTGGGACAAATGGACATTCAGGGGTCTACACATCTTTTCTACTAATGAAAATGATGTTTACAACCTTTCTCTGAGACTTCTGCATTTGAATGATTTTTCACTTCGTTGGCCTGTCATTGTGGTGTGGCGATATTTACATTGACAAAGATAAAAATGAGACTGTGAAGCATGAAAGTTCAGTTCATTCAATATTTTGTACTGTTGGGATACCTGAGTGTCAAACGTTTAGCCACAAAGACAAACAAAGAAACAATCAAATATTTTTATTTTTTTTTTTTGTTAATGGAATTAAATCTTTTAAGAAAAAAAAATGATTCTGAAAATCTGACTTGACCTTGACCAAGACAGGACAACATATTGAATGGACTGGCTATCCCTCACAGCCTCACTTTCATTTGTGGCTTTGTGTCCACCTTGAATAAGGTTATTTCAATTTAAATTCAGATTTACTCATCCTTAAACTTCTGTTAAGGCAAACTCTTGTTAAAGGTATAGTTCACCCAAAAAGTGAAATTATTTTATAATTTACTCAACCTCATGATATTGAGAAAATCATGACAGGATTTTCATTTTTGGGTGAACTGTCCCTTTAATAATTGTAGCTACATTTTGGGTCACATTTGCAAAATGTTGCTACCCAGGCTCATTTAAAATACATGCCTCAACCTAGGTTTCTGCAAAACTAAAAAAAAAACAAAAAAAAAAACAATTACCTATACACATGAATCGCTGCAGTTTCCAGTAGAAATGAACACTAGAGGCAGCAAAACTCAAATAACTTTTACTACTTTTTCAGAAAATTATGATTTACAAGGCCAGGGTTTTGATTAAGAAAGCCTTATTTTCGCACAATTACATGCAGTATATTATGTTATGACCTAAAAACTATTCTAACATGCTGCGAGATTTGAAAACTGATACTTTTGAACAATAGCGTCACATGTGCAGCTTCATGGGTTTTATCTAATGTAGCAGGTCTGAACGTGCATTTTAGCGCCATTCACTAGACATTTCATTTTGAAACTGCACAAAACGTGCAATAAGGTACGTAATAATGGTGTTGCAGAAACGTTGCCCCAGGCACGCATTTTCAATGTGCCAAGGTTGAAATTTTGGTGAGATTTTGTGGGCAAAAAAAAACAAGTTTCATTGTCTATTGTCTATTGTCAATGGTGGTGTAGCAATCTATGAAACAGCTCACACAGAGGCTTAACCTGTTAACCTGTCGCACAGGTTAACAGGATGGGTTGTGCATCTGTACTAAAACTTTGAAAATCGGCACTAATTCTGTTTGAGTCCTGGTTGGCTGTCAAACTTGAAATGAGGTGTGTTTGTCAGTTCTTGCAGGAACTCTTGATGGTCAGTCATAAATTTCTCAACAGACTCAAAGGAAATGTGGGCAAAACCACTTAATCAGGGCAAATGATTGGTATGGGAGCAGTAGAGTGTCTCTCCAGCCCCAGGAAACAGAGTCTTAGAAGGGTCTCACAGTGAACAAACACAGAGATGAGAAACCAATAAAACTGAGCATTATATCAAATTTACTGCTGCTGAATTTTGTTGTTTTCACAGTATTATTACTGCATTCTCAGCAGTTCCCTACTGCACAATTTGCATAGAGTATGTTACTGAAGATGTTGTTGTTTACACAGTATTATACTGTATTCTCAGCAGTTTCCTTCTGTGTACACTATATACAGTTTGTTACTGTAGATTGTCAGTTGATTGTCCCATTCTGGGAGAATATTAGCCTACTGTAAGTCTAAATACAGTAGTACTAAATGACTGCAAAAAAACAACCACACATCTCCTCCCACAACGGCTCTGTGACAGACTTGTCATGAAGATGAAAGCCCACAAAATAGTAAGCTATGGTAGGTTAATGTTTCGGGTTACGAATGTAACCACGGTTCCCTGAGAAGGGGAACGAGACGCTGTGTCCCCTAGAGGACGCTATGTGGAATGCCTCCAGCATGACCGGTGTTTGAAACATTGGTCTAAACACGACAATGAAATTTACATTGGCAGGCGGCAACCTATGATGTCACAACCGAGAGTATAAAAGAGCACCTGTGAAATATGTCATCCACTTCTTGTCTGAAGGAGACATGCAGGAATTCCTGAATCATGGCAAAGGAACACAGCGTCTCGTTCCCCTTCTCAGGGAACCATTGTTATATGCGTAACCGAGATGTTCCCTTTCGAATAGGAACACGTGCTTCATCCCCTAGAGGGAGCTATGGGGAACGGTATACCCACGCCGCCATGCTGAATGGATGAATGCTTTATTGGCTGAGCTAAGTCAAAGACCCAAAGGAGTCCTCATCCCTGCACCAGCAACACAATCGTAGGTTGGAACTTTTTAAGACATGAGGCCTCAACAGGAGAGAGGAAGCTTAAATATTTTCTTATTCAGGCCAGCATTCTGGATGCTCACAGAGAGCCTAACACTCAGAGCTATCTGGCCCACGAAGCTCTGCAGAGTGGAGGCCTAAATACAACACCTCTCAAAATGAGAGGCGGCTTAGCAACACTCCATACTAAGGCCAGTAGCCAAGGTGGCTCCAAGAGAGCCTAACATCCTAGCATATTACCCTACTGCCGAACTCTAGAAGCGGACGCCTCAGCGTAACGACTCTCTAAAATGAGAGGAGGCCTAACTATGCCCCAAACATAGGATACCGTGCAAGGAGGCTTACAGAGAGCCTACAACCTGCAAAATGATATCCTAGCGGAGCTCTGGTGAGCGGAGGCCTGAATAAAGATAGCTCTCTGTAACGAGAGGAGGCCTGACGATGCTCACAATGGCCAGGGAGGTTCACAAAGAGCCTAGCAACGTAGCAAACACAAACCAAGCTCTGGAAACGAAAGCCTCAGCATGACGACTCTCTAAAGTTGAAAGGAGACTAACGATATTCCACGCTCAGTATACTATGCAAGGAGGCTCACAGAGAGCCTACTACTCGCAAAGCTATCCTAGCGGAGATTCGGGGAAAGCAGGCCTCAGTAAGATAAAACTCTCCAGCAAGAGAAGGCCTAAAAATGCTTGCAGGATCCAAGGAGGCTCACAGAGAACCTAGTCAACTTGGCAAACATACTCTGGTTAAGAGCAAGAAGCACCCGGTGCGTGACCTTACCACAAGCATGGATTTCAGGAAAGGCATGACGCAGTCAGCGCGTGCTATTACCATAAACATGTTTTTTTAGAGAGGGCACGAAGCAGTCAGAGCGTTCTCTTACCATAAACAGGGATTTTAGAGAAGGCACGAAGCAACAGCACATGCTCTTACCATAAGCATGGATTTTAGAGAAGACATTTACAAAGGAGCTTCACAGAGAGCTTCTACAACTTGCAATAGCTATCGTAGCGGAGCTCTAAGAAGTGAAAGCCTCAATAAAGATAACCCTCTAAAGTGGGAGGAGGTCTAACAACGCTCGCAGTAGACATGAAGGCTCACAGAAAGCCTAACAACTTAGGCCACTACTTAACTACAGCACTTTTCTGTCTCTAATTCCTCAGAATTAGACACATAAAGAACAACAGTGTTATTTGAGTCAAGAGGAGCCAAAAAAGGATAACTTCCTGTTTGACTCGTCCGTGCTCTGCCTGCAACCCCCACGCTTAATCCCACCTCACTGTAATGGCGGTCACAGGACTCGACCATGGGGCGCAGACACTCAAATATCATCGCTCAAGAGTGAGTCAAGCCTGGGTGGAACCAATTACAGCATTGCAAAAATCATGCATTTAACCTCAAGCACACTAGTTCAAATGACAGATTCTACCGCTCTGAAAAAAATAATATTAGAACGGACGTGAATGAGTCGTTATGAGTGCCTTAAACTCCTTCGAGAGCCAAACGTGCTTTTGCAAACTAACTACAATTGCTCAGGAGAGAGCAGAAAGAAAGACGTTCCTACCTGTCTCTTATAGTCAGTCTTGTGAATACATCACACCTAGCACATCCAGCACATCCAGTATTGTAGATCTATTGACCTTGGACCCTGCAGTCCAGAAAACAAGAAAACCTCTCTATGGATCTGACCCCTCTGCCAGAGCAGTAGGCCCATTGTGACCCATTCATTCGCTGACAATGAAACCCCTTCAAATTACAATACAGACCTGAGGAGGCACAGAATTGTGATTATATGACTAGAAAATATAACTTTAGGTGGTGTATCTTCTTTATGGTCAATGTTAACTGTTGTTATAGCTACACAAAGATTCGATAAATGAATATACATCTTGGTTTGGAACTACATTAAGATGAGTAAAAATGACAGAATATTTGCATGAAGGTTTGTATTTCTCTCTTGATGCAGACAAAATGTTGCCAAATACAATTTGCCCAAAAACAATTATTCCCTTCATGACTTTGGAAAGGATCGCAGGAAGCATTTAAAATAAATCAATCTCCAGTAAATGAATACCAGCAAGGTGACAGATTACAAAAATACAAAGTTGTCTTTCTTGACAGCTGCTCTGATTCACCGATAATCCTTTGCATCTGTTTTAACTAGTAGTGTAGCTCATATATTGCCTTCACACATATCTAAAAAAATAGTGCACTGTCAGCAGCAGTGAAACCCCTCTACCGAATAACCTGCAGCACTTCATACAGGTGACACATGCACTTAGACAAGGGACGTTCGAGTGTCCGGCCAGCACTGTTTACACATCTGAAGCAGCAGCCTGTCAACGCTCTCTGATCTCGTCTGTCTGCAGACACAATCTCTAAAAATAAAATAAAAGATCTTGGCCTTTAAGGCAGTCTGCAGAGAAAAAAGTTACCTCATGCAGACTGAGATATTCTAAAAAAAAATTACTAGAAAATAGGTGCCAGCTGTATTTACTGTATCTCCCTCTCTGTTTTTCTTATTTTAATGATATAATTACAATCAGATCAACTTTAAAGACAACAACAAAATAAAAACTGACCTTGTTTACCTTCTTAATAAATGTTAGGGTCTTATTGGGCACTATCGTCTCAGGTTATTTATGTAACCATGGTTCCCTGAGTAGGGAACGAGACACTGCGTCCTCTAGGGGTCGTTTCGCAAAAGCTCATCATACGCAGGGCAGGAGGATTGGGAAGGCTCAGCCTCAGCTTCTTTGCCCTCCTCAGCTATTTCCTGCTTTTGCTGGGCTGATCACAGCAGAGCACTGGCCCCTGAATCAGACAATGTTAATGAAATAAGATCATCCTCCAGCGGCTCACTCTCGTGCACAGCCGACGATCACGAAAGGGAAACCCCCCTTCAAACTCATCGGCCAGATCCACCTGCAATCCCCACGAGCTCATTCCCTTCCGTGCCTCAGCAGCGGCGGGTCCTGAATCGCGGGAAGCAGATGGCTGCCCCTCTTTCCTCGAAAAGAGAGACAAACGAGAGCGGAGCTTTTTCCCTTGGAAAAAACGCTCGCAGTGCATGCTCGCAGTGCACGCCATAGCGACCCCTAGAGGACGCAGTTCGAAGTTCCCATGAAAGGGAATCATCCGTGCACATTATTAATGTTTGTGATAATTAAGCATTTAATGACTGCATTACACATTTCTCAGACTAAATGGAACCGGATGTTGATAAATAAATAATAATAATAATGGGGAATTTCAGAATTAATTATTTCAATCACTACAAACTCAAATTGGATGTCAGCATTTCACAGCCATTTCCTTTTGCTCCCTTCAAATTCTCCTGGGAAGTTCCTACATTCAAGCTCAGAAGTCCTAATTATGATGTGTTTGTGGTGCAACAAAATAAAGAGCAAATTATTATTAGTTGTGCAAATGTTCATATAAGGTGTGTAACTGATGCTATATATTATCATTCTCTTGCTGCCACAGAGAATGTTGGGAAATGTAGTATCACTCAAACTTGTTGCCTTATAAACTTTAAAACTATTCTACTTTAACAGTAAATAGTATGTATATTACAAAAATGTACAGTCAGCGCACACATAACATAACTATAGTAGCATACTACTACTATACTATATACTATACTATACTACTTTTATGCTTTCTCCTGCTGTACATCTTTATAAGGCAGAAATAGTAAAAGTAGTATGTTCATATGCTACAGTATTTCAAATTCAACCAGTGTGCTTTGTGGCATACTGGAAATTTTGTCATCTGGGTATTCATTCTTTCTCGAAACCTCACATCTACTGCAGAAATTGCTTGACCTAACTGCTGACTTGCTTTACCTAGCCATTATTTCCCACTAAGGCCTGGGACACACTAGACGATTTTCAAATATTAGCCGATTTTAAAACCATGGGAGACCACAGACATGAAGACAGTTTCAACTGATTTTTAGCCTTATAATCCTCTGAACGCGCACACGATTCGACCAGACCGCGAGACCACACACTTGTTGATTATAGGAACGATCTCACAGTGACACGAAATCTCACGGAGACTCGTGAGATCAAACGTGACTCGTGAAGAAAATCACATGGAAGACAATCTACGTTTTCAGCTGGCTCTCCTGGCACGTGTTCTGTTGTACAGTGAAAAACAAAATAGAAATAAAAAGAATATGGATGATGTTCTTTCTCAGTACTCTACTTTTTGTGGCTGCCAAGTTTCAGCTATAGAAGCACGCAACATCCGATATGTGACGCTTACTCACTCTCATTGGCTATTGCGGGTATTATGTCAGAGGCAGCCCGATCAAGAGTTGTAAACATCAAACGTGTTTGATATTTACGATTTGAGTTCGGGGACAGTTAAATAATCATAATGACACCACACAATAGAGGATCAGCCTTAAAATCGTCAAGTGTGTCTTTTCATGTCTTTAAATAGAAAAGATTTGTGTTCGGGTTCAGGTATATTCAGTCACTGTTTCCTGATTGTAAAGTAGTTCTCAAATGGAGCTGGAGGGCAGTGTTCAGTAATTCTCTAAATACACTCAATGCAAGGAACTCACACTAGCAGCAATTTAATTTGATGTATGGAATTCATTAAATGAATCTAATGTTGCAGAGGGAATCTCATTTGTTCATGCACAGCAGACCGAGCCTTACTTTCCCAATAATTCGCCTGGTTTTTGAAGCAAATGTGAACTAGACAGAATGGCTTTTTAGCACATTCATTAAGACACATCTGAGCCACCACAGTGGCCACATGTTCCCTTTAAATTTCCCTGCTCTCCAGCACTGACTTATTACACTGGAGCACCATTATTTTTATTCAGGTTCGTTTGAGGTAATTCACAAAAGTCAGCCTTCAAACCACTAAACCTTGGGAGCTAACAAGCTCTTGTCTTCTTTGCTTGTGGCAAAGAGCTGGAGAAGTTTAATTTGTGAGAGGTTTGTAAATACTTGTGAATGTTCCAGCTGGCTCTGCTCACTGTACGCTGATTAAATGATGTCACTTGTGCAGAAGAACAAGCATTTATCATATACTATGATGTCATTTATTGTTTTAATGAGTACATTAGTCTTAAAAATATATCAGGAAAACATTGAAATTTAATGGCAAAGGAAAGCAGAGATATATTACAAAGGAAATGTAGAGGTAGGTTGATACTCAAGGGCACTGTTTCACCATGAATAAGAATAAGAATGAGAGTAAGTACGATTGAAAACAACATACACTCAACTTCATATGATGCCAATTACTGAGGGAAATAATTGTGACTCATCCCTCAATTTGTAAAAAATAACCAAAACTGCTTTTGCAGGGGAAAAATGTAACTTCAAGTCCTAGATGCAAGAATTCTGGGAGTTTATAATCAGACATGTGACACTCATATTGGTAGAGTACTTACATTAAAGGTGACCTATTATGCCCCCTTTTACAAGATGTAAAATACGTTTCTAATGTCCCTAGAGTGTGTATGTGAAGTTTTAGCTCAAAATACCTCACAGATGTTTTTTTTATAGCTTGTTGAAAATGCCTCTTTTGTATGAGCCAAAACACGCAGTTTTTGTGTTTATCCCTTTAAATGCAAATGAGCTGATGCTCCTGCCTCCCTTTTCAGAAGAGTATACAGGCAACGACAAAACAGGACAATCTCACGCAATCTGATTGTACTGTGCATAGTAAATGCGCGTTTATGAATTACACAGACAGGGAGCACAGTGCAATAAAAATAACGACATGGTGCATTCGCATGCTATCAAAAACTTCATAAGTCTCACTTGTGATTATGAGCTCGACAAATTCAAGCGGTCGACTTCACATTGCTTTCATATGCAATTTTTAACTACCACATTCCTATTTTCGATCATTCTGGTAGCACGTGAAGGCAGCATCAGTGAAAATAGGCAGAGACAATGATAGCTTTATCAACATTAGCCTTACAGAGTGCCTAGAAGCTCTTTCAGAAAGGCAATTTGGAAAACAAAATATGACGTGATGCTTACTTTGTCTGGAGCTGATGTTCACGCACGAAGCGTTGGTATTGATTCCACTTTCAGAATCAACCTTTCAACAACTCCAGCGCTGAACTGACCCTCATTTATGAGGCAGTCCGGTGTAAAATGATTAGCACAAACATGTAGGACTTTCTGTTTTTTCCAGGACATTTCCTTTGAAAATGAAATTTAAACACAGTGACCTCAGTGGTCTATGGAGACTATGTTCGTTGGTGCATCCCAAAACACAACACTTGTAATGCCTCTTTGGCGCTGACATTGTATCTCCAGCAACTACAGCAAGAAAGCAGCAATGGCGGACTGCTGCTTTCCACTCAGGGCTGTCTATGCTAATAGGACAGAGAGTGTCTTGTGATAGATGTGTGGTATCACCCCACGTCTCGACCCCAGTCAGGCACCGCTACGTCACGTAACAGCAACAACAACAACAACAACGGTGGACTACATACTTGTGTTTGTGCTGCAGAATCTACTGAGCCTATTAGCTTTACTAAAGCAAAATAAAAAATGACTAATGCAAAAATGTTTGTATACAGCGCGCAAGGTTTATGCGCATACTCCAAGTCTTTTTCTCCATTTTTAGTGTATCTCTGTGGCAGAATTACAGCGCCACATACTGGTCTGGCATGTATACTACTTCGTTTTGAGTTGGTTTCAGTGGTTTCATGTGTACGCAGATATTTCTTGAGACGATGCCGTGTTTACAGATTTTTTTTATTTTTTTTTAATGAGGAAAAAAAAAAGATTGTATAGGGAAAGCTCTGGCTTCGTGTGGATGTGGCTTTAGTCGTATGTTGTGTCGCACTGCTTTTCTGAGCCCTTTATCCTGGTTTTGATCTTTGCCTGGTTGCCCGGTTATCCCGTTTGTCTGAATTTCTGCCTTGTTGGAATTGTTTGGACTGATTGCTCTGTGTTAATAACCTTATGCCTGTTTCTGGATTACAGTTTTGGATTACTCTTAAATAAACTTTATTTGGATCCTCAATCTTTGGGTTCCTGTGCAGATAGTGATAGGAGACTAAGCCACTATGGATCCAGCAGTTCAACTTTGCAGCAAGGTAATAGATCAATCAAGGACCACACCAGAGATTTTCTGAACCTGGCTAATCTCACAGCCTTTCCTGACTTTGATCTCATTGGCTTTATTTGTTATGGACTCAATTAATTCTACAAATCTAGTCTCATTCGTGATGGTCCTTGAGGGTCGCTAAATCTATTTTTGGACTATGCGCTTTTGTTGAGTGGGTCCTCCTTCACTGTTGGGGAAGTTGAGTATGATGTTTCCCCAAAAAAATTTTTTCAGTAGGGGCACCACACACCAAGCTCCTGTGGCCATGGAGCTTGGCCCACCATGGTCACCAGCAGGTCCTGTTTTAATAGTTTGCTAGTCCTGTGCTTTCTGCACCTTCCTGTCCTGTGATTCCCAAACCAGACCCTGTTCACAACAGAAAAGAGCCTCTCCACAGGATGGCCGCCAGCCCAGAGCCTCTCCTCAAGATGGCCGCCACGCCAGAGTCTCCAGTCGTCATGGACATAATGCCTGAGTCCACGCCAGTGTTTCCAGTCATCATGAACATTGCACTTGAAGCTAGTAAGGCAGTCCCCCACCTTCTATTGCCCTTCCAGTAATGGTGGTCCTGCACTCTTTGTACAGTGGGGAAAATATTTATTTGATACCCTGCTGATATTGTAAGTTTGCCCACTTACAAAAAAATGAAGGGTCTGTAATTTTTATGGTAGGTTTATTTTAACGGATAGAGACAGAGTGCCAACCAAAAAATCCAGAAAAAACACATTATTTAAAGGTGAGAAATTGATTTGCAAACATGACTTAGTACTTGTTGCAGAAACCCTTGTTGGCAAGCACAGAGGTAAGACGTTTTTTGTAGTTGGTCACCAGGTTTGCACACATCTCAGGAGGTATTTTGGTCCACTCCGCTTTACAGATCCTCTCTAAATCCTTAAAGGTTTCTTGGATATCGTTCGGCAACTCGAAGTTTCAGCTCCCGCCACAGATTTTCTATTGGATTGAGGTCTGGAGACTGGCTAGGCCACTCCATGACCTTAATGTGCTTCTTCTTGAGCCACTCCTTTGTTGCCTTGTTGGTATGTTTTGGGTCATTGTCATGCTGGAAGACCCATTTAGCGACACTCCCCAGACATTTGAATTCTGAACCGCCACAATACCCACAAACATATTGTTTTGATTGTTCAGCGTGATTATGCTTTTGATTTTCACTTTCATTGTGAAAAGGCCTTTATCTGTTGCAAGTATTGGATCAATGGTGTTGGTGATTACATTTGACATGTAATTACACCTGTCCAAAAACTATTTCTGTTATCAGGAAAGCATGCATTCTTTTCCATAGAGTTGCTTTAAGACGAAATCAGTGTTTTTGCAGTTTTCTGTGACAAAGCGTAAAAATATGTTATATTAAATAAAAATTTAAAGTAATGCCAAATACAAAAGTGTCATAAACCCGGAATGAGTCCATGTATGTGCTGTTTTGTCAGTAATTTAACGGGATTTCTGATTTCTGATTTTTGAGTGTTTAGCTTTCATCTTGAGCAGGAATTAAGTATAGCTAAAACAGTAATGAGTCTGTTCAAGTACAAAACAGTCAGTGAGGGGCCAACAAATGTCTGACTTTTGAGTAAATCCTTGAATTGGTGAATTATCCACTTCATGTCTTGGAATACTTAAGAATTCAAAGAAGTAATTTCAATGTTCAGAAAAGGTACAATTATCTAGTTCAGGGTTAAATCGATGCTTAAAGTAAATCAAATGGCTTTTTCTTAAGTCACATGCAGCAAAACTTTTCACTTATATCTTGGTTTTGTGCCAAATCAGACTAAGTGCCATTTACTTTCTATTTCATACCCCCCATTTCATTTTATTTTTGGCCCTTTTTGCCACTTTTATTGAGAGCACCATAGACAGGACATGAAATTGTCCAGAGGAACATTTTATTGGTCATAATGCCCCTTTCATAGCTCATAGTTCTCAGTTATGCTTCTATGAAGTACCCACTTAGTCTCAGATGTTCCTTGTAAAACTTAAAAAATCTGAAATTTGAAATCAAGTTGAAATCTCTTGACGTTTAATACCAAACTTTGATATATTGGGTATGTTTATCAGAGTTTTATGCATTTACTGTATAATTGTTGTTGTTGTTGTTGTTCTTCTTCTTCTTCTTCTTCTTCTTCTTGTTATTATTATTTTTTTATTCATCTTTTTTTAACATGACATTGTGTTTTAAATTGACAATATTTCACTTGTATGGTTGTGTTGTAAATGTCTTTCTTTCTTTATTTCTTTCTTTATATTTTATTTTTATATTATTTATTTGTTTATTTTAAGGAATAGCACAGATTAAGAAATGGCATGAATTAATTATAAAATACTTTATTATGTAACCTTGTGCAAAGGTTTTCAAATGACACACTAAGTAGAGTATCCTATGTGTTTTACGTACATAATAAAACTGAATTTGTGGCAGAAACATGGAAATAATAAAAAAAAAAATTTATCCTGTTGTTTACTATATTTATTTGAGTTTTGGTTATTTTGCTGTTTTAGGCTGTAAGGACCTTGGAAATAACTGAAGTTGTTTGGCGAAGGGATATGGACGTATATTGCTGTCAAGGCCTGCCTGGAACTACTGTACTTTAGCTGTGCATTTCCCTGAAAATAATCTTAGAACGTTCATCAGCCAATCAGATTCCAGCATTCAACAGCCCGTAGTATAAATAAAACGGTAACACTTTATTCCGATAGTCCACTTTAGACATTTTACTAACAGTAAGTAACTTTGCAACTACATGTCAACTAGCAGTCATTAGAGTATTAGTAGACTGTCTGCTTAATATCTTCTAACACTTTATTTTGATGGGTCCACAATATACAACATACTGACTATCAGAAACTTTGCAAGTATATGTCAACTTATTCTACTAACCCTAAACCTACCCTAACAGTCTACTCTGAGAGTTAGTAGACATGTAGTTGCAAATTAATTAGAATTAGTTGACATGTAGTTACAAACTTACTTATAGTTAGTAGAATGTCTAAAGTGGACTATCAAAATAAAGTGTAACCAATAAAACATATATAATCTTGCTGATTTTAGCTTGTGAAAGTATCATTCATTATAACGGATCTATGCCACTTCCATTTTGAGTTCAAAATGTTTCTTTAAAATTCAGTTAGTTAGGACTGATAATAACAGCATATGGATTTTGGAATGGTAATTAATAACAGAACTTTCATTGTTGGGTGAATGCCTCCTTTAAGCCACATATCTATGGTCTGATGGACGATAGATTTTTGGAGGCAGTACTTTCTTCCTTCATTGATTCCATTGATGTTCTGTGGATGGTCTCACCTGGGGCCTCATTTATAAAATGTTGCATATAAACCGTCCTAAATTTGTTCTAAGATCATTTCTCAAAAGAGCGTAAGTGCGATTCAGAGAAAACGAACGTGCGCACACAAACACGTGCGTACGCCTCTCTTCCAGATGTGACATTTATAAATCGCAAATGATCTTGAAATTGTGCGCAGCTGACTGGTGTCAGATCTCCGCCTTGTAAACGCCCCCTAATTAATATCATTACCATATAAAAGAGCGCACGCCAATATCCAAATTTCTATGCTTGAGCATGATGAGTGCAAAGAAAAAAAACTTTACTGAGTCTGAAATTGAGGTCCTGCTGGCGGAGGTAGAGGTTCGTGCGGGGACGCTTTTTGGAAGTCTCTCCAGTAGGATTTATCTTATAAAAAGTGAGCCATCCTACTTTTAAAATCCTTTGCTATGACCACTAATAAAAAGTTTAATATCATGAAATTCTTGCAAAACTTTTAAAAAACATTATTGAAAGAAAAATTGGACGTTTCATATCATAATAAAATAAATTATTACACGATTATGGTCTCCGGTCTGAGAAAACCTGCATGTGATTTGGCATTTCTTTATATTTACACATGCTGCTCAAATGTGCCATTAATGTACTGACACAAAAATATATAGTGTATTTCATTCAAATATAACTGATGTAAATGAAAAGAAAAAAGTTTAAGGCTGATGTCTCTGTTCATTTTCACAGAAGCAAAGCAGGCTACAAAGACAAAACAGTCGGAGATGCGTTTTTGCATTTTTTTTTTTTTTCAGTTTTACGCATTAGTAGTAAATCAAGACTTCGCAAGTTCTCTTGTAAAAAACAAAAAATAAAACAACTTGCTTGGGCGGTAAGTACTTTTCCACGTCAAAGACCGTTTTTATAAATGTGAACGTTGCCGTCGATTTTAGCGTACGCACACTCTAAGATCAAATCTGTGTGTACGCACATTTTATAAATGAGGCCCCGGAACTCCAAGCTACTTGGAAGGATAGTTTGATATTTGTACCACCCTTGGGCTAATGTACCGTGTCCCCTGTCTCTTTTCATCAGGTAGCTGGAGCTGATGAGTGAAAACACATTTGGCGGTCAGTATGCCACCAGGGGGAAGAGCAAGGGCTGTTGGGAAGGTTAATTGACAAAGGTAAATAATTGGCCATTGAGCTTAATTTGTCTGAAAAAAAAAACTATTGGTAGGTAATTTGCATTATTTCAGACTTATCATAGTGTTTTATGTCATTTAAAGCTGAAGATTCCTCTTCATACCTCTAGGACTGCAGTTCACCATTACAGTCTTCTATCCACAGCCAGTTCAATATGGGCTGATATACAGATGTGATCATAACCATAAATGAGGCAATTATACTTAAATGGACATATGGACAATTTCATGGTCATAAAACAGCAATATGTATAGGAAAACATATTCACCACAGTTGTTCATCTGTATGTGAGTGTATATGTGCATGTATTTTAACTTATCAAATCTGTTCTTAGTGATGTTACCTTCCAGACAAGCTCTCCAAGGTTAATTTGTCTTCCTCGTTTGAAATGTACACAGATGTACTCAATCACATCAATTTCTTTAACTGACTCACTACTCCTGCATTCCTAATGAATGCTTTGAGCTTCAGTTTGGTGGTGAATAAAGGTTGCAGACCTCACCAGATTTTTTGAGTGTTTAGCTTTCACTGTGAACAGGAACTAAGTACAACGCAGATAAAACTGTAATGAGTCTGTACGAAACAGTCTTGTGTCAGTGTGGTGCCAACAAAAGTTTTTAAAGTAACTCCTTGAATTGATGAATTATCCATTTCATGTCTTGAAATGCTTCAAAATTCAAAGAAGTCATTTCAATGTTCAGAAAAGGTACTATTGTCTAATTCAGGGTTAAACTGATGCTTAAAGTAAATCCAATGTTTTATTTTTTATTTATTTTTTATTTCTTATTTAATTTGCAGGCAGAAAAACTTTTCACTTATTCTTTGTGACAAATCAGACTAAGTGCCATTTACTTCCCATTTCATACCCCCTATCTCATTTTATTTTTGGCCCTTTTTGTGGCTTTTATTGAGAGCACAATAGACAGGACATGAAATTGTCCAGAGGAACATTTTATTGGTCAGAGAATGCCTCTTTCATAGCCCACATATGGAGTTCTCAGTTATGCTTCTGTGAAGTACCCACTTAGTCTCAGATGTATTTTGTAAAACTTAAAAAAAAAAATATATGGACACGACAAATAAAAATAGACACAAATGGGACAATTGTTAGCATACAGTACGAGAATATAGAGGTGAAATTTGAATTAATGTGATCGCATACTTGAGCTAATTTATATGAGAAATGTTTGAATTTAAGTTGAAACATCTTGACATTTAATTGACGTTGATACCTTGGCAAATTTCTTGATTTTTAGATCTCTTCTGAAACTTGGGAAACACGTGATATGTTTTTGATCGTGGCACGTTTTTATTACGTTGGTACAGGCATGTATTGCTGCGTTTTTATTACGTTGCTTCAGGCATGTATCGTGGCGGTTCAGAATTCAAATGTCTGGGGAGTGTCGCTAAAAGGTTACCGCTCTATGGTGTTGGAAAATAACATACCCCCTACACCAAACCCAACCCTAAATGTACCTGATAGTGTTAATGAATGCAAAAGTGATATAATAACGCATTCATTCATGCAACATGCTATTTTAACTTCCTTATACACAGATTTGAGATGTTTTGTCGAACCGTAGTTTCACAGGATTTGTACTGGAGCACTTCACCTCACAGGTGCAATGCCGTATCACGTGAGATACAGAGCAAACCAACTGTGTTAGAAAACCCATACATATGAAGCTGTATGTGACGCTAACATTCCAAAATATCAGTTTTTAAATCTTGCAGCATGGTAAAATTGTTTTGAATTGATAATATAATATTCTGCAAGTAATTGTGCGAAAATTATGCTTTACTGTATTAATCGAAACTCTGGCCCTGTAAATTATGCTTTGTGTGGAAAGGAATAAAAGTTGTCTGAGTTTTACTGTTCATTTCAACTGGAAACTGCAGCGTTTCGAATGTATAGGTATGTTTTTTGAGTTTTGCAGAAATGTAGGTAGAGACACATATTCCCAGTGAGCCTTGGTAGATTTCACCCCTTTGCTGTTTAAGAGGGTGTTTACACAACAATGTTTTCAACTAAAAATGCATAACTTGTTATGCATTTTGGCCGTTTACATGACAACCTAAAAATGCAAATGTTTAAAAATAATACTGTTATTGTCTCTAGGCATGCGCAAGTACTTGTCAACCATATTATTAGATCATTTTGACAGCATTGTTGTCATGTACTCAAAACTTTTCAAAAACAGAAAGGAAAAACTTTTCAGTTTTTAGTACATTGTTGACGTGTAAACGTACCCTGAGAGAAACAGCTGAGATATTACAGAGAAGAAAGGGGAACACAATCAGGAATCAGCACGAATCACACTTATTAAACATCTGCCAAGTATATATAAGCAGCACAGCTCAATGTGCTAGGCCACAGCTCCAACCTTTTCTCTGTTTGGCTTTTGCCAAGATAAACCTTCAAATTATTCCAGCATGTCTATGACTACAGGTGTCTGTTGCAGATATCTGTAGTTTTCCTCAGCGAGAACATCTCAATTACCAGGTCTCAGATAATCCCCCAGTATTCTGATGATTAGGTCAAGCTAATAGGCTTTAGCACCACACAGACGCTTTCGCATCAGGATTTGGTTTCTCCTTCACCTCTCTGCTGTAACGTTAAGGCTGAAAGAAGGATATTTATATTCATACTCTTTTCAAATCCTGTTAGTCCTAGGTTCAGAGGCAAAGAGCTTCACTCTTTAATCATACCCACAGAATTTTAAATTTGAGCACCACTCTCAGAAATACACTAAGTTTTTTTTGTTGTTTTTGCTTCATAGGCTGTAAAGGTTTATATGTAATTTTTCAGAAGATGTTCTGGCACATATAGCACACACAAGAAAAATAAAATGCTGTCTGCATTGTCACATTTTAGTACTTGCATTTTTACATGCAGGAGCCTGATGGTCAAAATTAAATGCATGATTTGTGAAAATTACAGAAATGTTATAATGAAAACACTCTGAACTGAATCCACAGGTGCACAGAATAACCATAAAGAACAGACTGGAATGAAAGAGCAGCAATACATAATAATGCTATGGTGACCGGGAGGGGACATGTTCGATTCACTTATTTTTGTCCCCACGATGTTCCCACGGATCTGTAGACTGTTACATCCAGTTTGTTCAAGAAGGGGGAGGTAGCACAAGCACCACTCCAAGAGTGCCACAGAGGCAGACCCTCTTGACCCAGGATTGCAGCATGAGAGTCGACCTTGACAGGAAGCTCCAATTCCCCACTGAGGTCACCAGCACAAGCATGCGCCCAGACATCGTGATGTGGTCCAGCAGCTCCAAAACGGTACTCCTTGTTGAGTTAACCATTCCGATGGAGGCTGCATGGGAAAGGAAGAGGTTGAAATACGATGATCTCATGGCTGAGTGCAGGGAGGCGGGATGGAAAACCACCATTTACCCGGTAGAGGTGGGATGCCGCGGCTTTGCGTGTACATCAGCTGTTCACATCATGAGAGAGCTGGGAGTGTCTGGAGCACACTTTAGGAAGGCCCTCAAAGATCTGGCTGAAGAAGCAGAGAAGGGTAGCTTTTGGCTCTGGATAAAGAGGAAGGATGCGTGTTGGGGCACCACCTAGCACAGACGCAGGCTGCAGGGGGTGACAGGGAGACGTCCCTGACACTGCCCCGCCACCAGGAGGCATTCCGGGATTAAAGGGGCGAAACGTCAATGAGCGGTGGTACCCGGCTGATGACCCTGCTGCCTGTCAGTTCGTAGGCACCGGAGGAGGTGCGTCAGGCAGCAATGCCCTAGCAGGTAAAGACCTACCTGTGTAACATTTGTCTTATTTGATTAAATCCATCTGATCGCACAGGCGCCTCACGCACACACAAACAACATGAGTTCCAGCGTTGCCTGACATTCAGCCATTCATAATCAAACTAAAATGCAGTCAACCAAAAATAAACGTTACACTGTTTATTTTAAAAGGTCCGCTGTAAAATCAGCATGCAGCACCAAATCAAACATTTTTGTGCATGTGAAGGATTTTACACGGATATTAGAACATGAGTAAAGTGTAAAGCCATGTTTAGGCTACATAATGAATAATAGTTATGCAAATAAATGTTACAAATATGGCAAAAATGGAAACATTTGGATTCTTGTGGTATGAGACAGGCTCATGAGCCCAATGCCGTTTCAGTTTTGCTTGACATTTGTGTAGGATCTCTGTCTTCGAACGGACCCACTTACACTATTGAGTCACACATGAAACAATCACATTCCATTGAGACAAACTGAGGAACCCCTATGCAACCAGCTGCGGTCGTAAAACTCATGCAGGGTCAGTGAAGTGGACCCTTGATTTAAAGTGTAAACTATCAGATTTGAATTCAGCTTAATCAGGTTGACTCCTTTCAAAACCTGAGCTAGAAATAATAATAATAATTAATTCCCTTACAAATTAGTTAATTTCATTACATTTTAATGCTGTTTATAATGAATGCCACTATAGCCTAATTTGTGTTTTATTTCATAGTTTAATATATAATTTTATAACTACTTATTTTTCATTCTTGTTCTGTTCTGAATACCATTAAATGTAAAATAATTGTTGTAGAGTGAGGGGAACTAAATAGGCTGTTTATATTTAACAGTATTGTAATATACATATAAATGACATAAATTAATGTAGCCTAATTGTTTGCAATCACAAGGTTAGCGGGTGTTTTTGGAGTAAGATCAATTTCTCTTTCATGAGATTACTTCCTCTTTTTGGCCGGGTTTCGTTTCTCCGTGTCATAAACTCTAGGGCAAGGCTTCTAAACCAGGGTGTTTATAGGGGTGTGATATTCAAATGACGATTGTTTTCTGCCGCCACATTTATCAACGTGCGATCATTCGTACGATGAGATTGGCGGCATACGAATGTTTCATGAATCACACGTGAACTCTGTCGTAAGTTGATTTGTG
>NW_015554147.1:602260-603621 GCF_001515605.1 Sinocyclocheilus anshuiensis
GGGGGGGGGTCATTTGTTTTGTGTAGATATATTCATATATTCATTAAAGGTGTTAATTTTGCCTTGGTAAATAAGCCGAGGGTAACAGTTGCTTCACAACCAATTTGAAAGTTCTGTGTGACTGCCACTAGGGGGAAAAATGCGACAATCGTATCCAAATGTCTGCGACGGTTGAAAGGCGGCTTAAGACGTTTAAGAAGTGTGCGAATCCGTGTCCTTGTTTTCTGACACACAATCTTTGCATCTTGTATGTTTCACCACCACTTCCTTAATCTCCTTCTTTACCACACCCCGAGGCACCCTGATCTGATATAAATCCACGATTGCAAATAAGTCATCTTTACGACATTTTTCTAATTGTTGTGCTGAAGGCCGAATTGCAAACTCCTCCAAATCAAATTTAGAAGACATCTCAAAACCTCTGCCAAAAGCCCCTCCCTTTAAAGTAAAATCCCCAAGGAAAACGATAAAAAAGAAGGCAAATTTCATTAGATCGAATAGTCCATTTGTTTACGCTATATTGAATTTGGTTGTTCAAACCAGAGAACGTTTGAACTGGCGGACGAGCCCCCAATTTATGTTACGACCGTCTAGGGCCAGCCATAACATAATGAAACGTGCGCTCACTCCCAAGATAGTACCAAACAAAGAATATATTTATTAACAAACTTATAATGAAAATGAGTAACAAAGGGGACAAATTCAGAAGTGGACAAGGCCAAAATAACAAACAAAAATAACTAATTTTAGTATACTTCTAAATTCTCTAACCAAAATAAAACATTCAAAAAATACCACACAACTTCCCTAACTCCCTTAACTCAAAACATAGAACAAACAATATATATATATATATATATATATATAAAAGAAATGGTGTCACACTCCCTACTTCCCTTAAACTAAATATTTACAAATACAATTAGAACTCAACTAAAACAAGAGCAAGTTTTTCACAGTGCCCACAAGCACAAAGGAACCCCGAAAACAAAGCAAAACAAATGGCACGCATTCGGCCTCATAGAGTGTTTGGGGAGGTCCTTTTCACTGGAACCAGGACAGGACCAATCAGGAGCAGACCAATCAGGATCTCTGCTGGCTTGAGTACAGGCCACGCCTTTTCCTGCACAGACACACTCAGAAATACATACACAATTCAAAAGACCCGAGATGTAACAATAGCTATATATATATATATATAAAACGGAGATACGTCGTAATCAGGATACAAAAAACCAGAGGTGGACGAAGTACACAAATCAAGTACTTGAGTAAAAGTACAGATCCATATAATAAAATATTACTCCAGTAAAAGTAAAAGTACTCAGTTTTCAATTTTACTCGAGTGAAAGTACAAAAGT
>NW_015554147.1:603733-628832 GCF_001515605.1 Sinocyclocheilus anshuiensis
AACAAACAATATATATATATATATATATATATATAAAAGAAATGGTGTCACACTCCCTACTTCCCTTAAACTAAATATTTACAAATAACAATTAGAAATCAACTAGAACAAGAGCAAGTTTCTTAAAGCACACACAATCACAGAGGAACCCAAGACAGAGCAAAACAAATGGCACACATTCGGCCTCCTAGAGTGTTTGGGGAGATCCTTTTCACTGGAACCAGAATGAGACCAATCAGGAGCAGACCAATCAGGATCTCTGCTGGCTTGAGTGCAGGCCACACCTTCTCCTGCACAGAAACACTCAGAAATACATACACATACTGCAACAGACCTGAGATGTAACATTGGGCAAAGAGCACGCACACGATGTTCTCAAGTGGGCAATCTGTGTTCATTGTGAGCGTTTTTCTATGAAAAAGCTCCACTCTCGTTTGTCTCCCATTTCGAAGGGAGAAGGGCAGCCAATGGTTCCCTGTTGCTCAGGACCCACCGCTGCTGAGTCACAAAGGAAAATTAGTTCACGGGGTTCTCAGGTGGACTTTGAGTGCACTGCTTTCCCTGAGGTATGAGTGTAATGTACTCTCTGCACTTGTACTGAGCTTGAATTCTCCTCTTTCTGAATTGAGTAAGTCCGCTCTGCAGTTTTGATAGGTTGTCAGGCCCACTGTAGACCTCCCTTACACTGCCCTTATGGTTGAACCAGTGAATCTCTCCTCTTTTTGGAGTGACTTTGAGTGCACTGCTTTCCCTGAGATATGAGTGTAATGTACTCCCTTCTCTTGGAAGTTGTACTATGGGGTATTCACGCTGAGGAGCTCTAATTGTGCATAAATGGTTCCCATTCTGTTGTCGAGCAGGCATTGCTCCCCTTAAAAATAAGGGTATTGCAAGGGCCTACAACTCCCACAAACTTCTTTAGCAGGCTCCTTTGAGCCTAGCTGTATGGGACCATCACTCTCCCTATATACTGAGGAATGAGATTCAGAGTGTCAAGGAGCCCTGTGTGCAGTTGTGTCAGGTTAAAAGGCTTTCCTTCTGCTGCCCTGCTAGACTGCCCTTTCTGTTTGAGCTTGGCAGTGCTCCCCTCACTGCAGGAGGGTTACCTATAAGCCTGCTGCTCCCAAAGCAAACATGTGAGTTCTCTTCTCGATCTGAGAGCCTAGGACTCCATTCCTGGAACTCCACTTGCAGTCAAGGCTGCCCATTTTAGTTTGGCAGTGCTCCTCTCACTGCGGGAGGGTCACCCATGAGCCTGCCACTCACGGATGGAACATGTGAGTTCTCTTCTCAATCCGAATCAAGCTTGGCAGTGCTACCCTCACTCTAGAGGATCACCTATGAGCACGCTGCTCCTAGGATAAGCATCTGAGTCCCCCTCTCATTTCTGAGAGTCGAGTCCTCCGCTTCCTGGAGCTCCATGAGGCAGCCATACCAGGTTGTTAGGCCATCTTTTGCCTCCCTGTTAGGCTGCTCTTATGGTTGAGATTAGCAATGTTCCCCTCACTCTAGAGGGACGCCTATGAGTATGCTGCTCCCAAGGTGAGCGTCTGAGTTCCCCTCTCATTTCTGAGAGTTGAGTCCTCCGCTCCCTGGAGCTCTGTGAGGCAGACGTACTAGGTTATTAGGCCATCTCTGCCTCCCTGTTAGGCTGCTGTTTTGGTTGAGCTTGGCAGTTCTCCCCTCATACTGGAGGGTTGTCTATGAGCACGCCGCTTCCAGCTTGAGCGTCTGAGTTCCCCTCTATTTTCTGAGGGGCGAGTCCTCTGCTCCCTGGAGCTCCACGAGGCAACCATACCAGATGGATTAAGGCCTCCTGTGTGGCCTCCCTGATGACTGCCTCAGTGTTTGAGCTTGGCATTGCTTCCCTTATTACAGGGTCACTTTGAGCATGCTGCTCCCTGGAGCTCCCATCATCTGACTGCCCTTATGGTTGAGTTGGCAGTACTACCCTCAATTGGATGGTCTACTATGATATGCCACTCCTGGAGCCCCATCATGCACCCTTCTGAGCATGTGAATTCTCCTCTCATTCTGAGAGTTGAGTGCTCTGCTTTTTTAGGCCTGTGAAGCAGTCATATCAGGTTGTTGGGCCATCCTTTTGGCCCTCCTGATGAACTGTGAGCAACAGAGCCCCCGCATGGCTTGATGGGTCAACGTAAGCACACTACTCTCAGGAGTCGTGTTATGTGCATGGTTGAGTATGCGAGTCCTCCTCTTACTCAAAGAGTGGAGAACTCCACTCCCTAGAGCTCCATGATGCAGTAATACCAGGTTGCTAGGCCTCTTCATGGCCTCTATAATAGCACTAAGTGCTTTCTAAAATTCATGTTTATGGTAAGTGTGCATGCTGAGCATCCTGTGCACTTTCAAAAATCAATTTTGGTAAGGGTCACGTGCGGCCAGCTTCATATCCTTTCTCTAAGTTGGTCAGACCCCGGTTCTCACCTTGGGTTCCTCTCTAGGTATGTATCCTTAGTGATACCATAACAAATGGTTCCCATCTTATGGGAAGTCTCCGCCTCAGGTACAGTGGAGGTGTGTTGTGCCGGTCCCTTGCACTTGTCAGTGTTCTGAGACTCTGCCTCTGGCAGACAGGTGGATTGGCTATCTTTGTAGTCTCTCTGGGAGAATGAGGGGTTGATGTATGAAGTCCCCCTAGGTGACAGGCCAGGTTCTGGTAATATGGTGAGCCTGTAGATGTCTGGCTATATCACCTTAAAATAATCACATTGTTGTCTGATTCTAAGCCTTTAAGCTCTGCCTTGGGAACAGGCTTTCTTTGCCCAGCCCGTAACAGGTAAGTTATTTTGGGCATGTAGCTCGGGCCTTTGGCCAAAGGGGATATCGTCACTAACAGTCGTTCAAAGGGGCAACTCCCATGGCTTGGTAGAGTTGGTACTTAGTGCTCGCCTTGGTGCTTGTCATGCACTCCCCTCAGCATGGCAGCATGGGTATTCCGTTCCCCATAGCGACTACTTTGAGTTCCCTCGGAAGGGAACATCTCAGAGTATGCATCTAACCATGGTTCCAACAAGCCAGGGAACAAGACACTGCATCCTCTTTTCTTGCCATGCCTCGGACGCAAGCTTCAGACGAAGAAGTGGATGACATGTTCTATCGGTGCCCTTTTATACTGTGGTAGTGCCGGTAGTGATGTCATAGGCTGTCGCCAGCCAATATTATTGTCATGTTTAGACATTTGCTTCAGACGCTCATCACGCTGAAGGTGTTCCCCATAGCGACCACTAGAGGATTCAGTGTTTCGTTCCCTTCTCAGGGGAATATGGTTACATGCGTAGCCTGAGACGTTTCTCCTTAAAGAAATAGATAATTCTCCTTCAATTCTTGAATTCTCCTTAAAGAAATAGATAATCCAAAAATGAAAATTCTGTCATTAATTACTCACCCCCATATCGTTTCAACCCAAAAAGAAGAATTCAAGCCAAAAGAAAATCACCAAAAAAGTACTTTAAAAGTACTTAAGTGCTATGCTGTAAGTCATCTGAAAATTTAACTGGAATGTTAATTTTATTCAAGAGAGCCCTATCGCCTTTGCATAGGTGTAGAACATGTGAGCAACATTTCCCTCTTAATTTGAATAAAACTAAAATCCATCTCCTACACTTTTTCATTGGGCATATGCTAGTATTATGTATTATTTCATCAGACAAATGTTTAAATATGGAAATGGAAATGCACCATTCAGGATCTTAAGTGACATGACGTGGCCAAGTATGGTGACCCATACTTGGAATTAGTGCTCTGCATTTAACCCATCCAAAGTGCACGCACACAGCAGTGAACACACACACACACCCGGAGCAGTGGACAGCCATTTTTTTTTGCCACAGCGCCCGGGGAGCAGTTGGGGGTTCGGTGCCTTGCTCAAGGGCACCTCAGTCGTGGTATTGAAGGTGGGAGAGAGCGCTGTACATTCACTCCCCCCCACCTACAATCCCTGCCGGTACGAGACTCGAACCCGCAACCTTTGGGTTACGAGTCTGACTCTCTAACCATTAGGCCACGACTTCCCGTCGTGAGAGCTCATAGATCAGAAACAACAGCTTTGCAGCCACAAATTACACATTTATTTATTTATTTATTTATTTGTTTATTTTAGGTAAGTTTTAGAAGAGTGTAGTTTGCAACAGTAGGTTTTTTTTATGCACTTTTTCAGTGCATATTCATGCTTCTTAGCTGAAACTGGATCTGTGGATGACAACTGTGTGAGAGCAGCCAAATTAATTTTTCCACTTTGAAGTGTCTTATGGCATTAACAAAAACATGCAAAGGCACATAGAGAAATGTTTTGGCATAAAACAAAAATTCTCAACTGAATAATTATTCAACATAAAACAGTTATATTGAAGTGATGCTGTTAAATCTTAATTTAATTTGCTGATCTGTAAAATAAAACTACTCATAAAGTGTCTTTATTATTGTTCACAGTTAATGTTCAGTTAAGATGACTTATTTACAGTAAGTTTATATTAATCAGTTGTCTAGCCAAGACCTTTTTTTTTTCTCTTAGTGTTGTCAACTTTAATAGTACAGTTATAAAATCTAGAGGCATCTGTTGAATGAAATGAGTGCTGTTGTTTTACTCAAATATTAGTTCTGTCAGGACCACTATCGTCAAAATGATAGATACTTAGCATAAAGTTTGGTTTGGCGGTATGGTTCTGTTCTGGGCAAAAACCTCCCTGCCCATCCATGCAGCCTGTCATGAATGAGCAGGGAGAGCAGCAATAATAACCCCCCAAGGGTTAACAGAACATAACAAGGCAGATATCATTAATGTACTTAATGATATTTAAGTGTGACACTTTATTCAAGATAAAGGAGTCTGATTAGCAAGGAATATCAGAAAGCCAAGTCCTGACTGTGGCGAAAGGAGGAGCTGGGGATGGAGGAGGGTAATTTGCTCCGGAGCAAGCTGAAAAGCTGCTGAATAATACTGAATAGAGCTTATATAGGAATGTCGCGATAGGTGTCGTATTCCTATAGGTAGATGTGATCAGCTGAGAATCAGCTGATGCAAGCTTGACTCACGTGCCCTGCCAGAACTAACGCTAACGCTTAATTTATCAAAACAGTATTAAGTTAAATCTGGGCTTTATTATAAGAGCTAAGAAAACAATACAAGTATGTAGTAATGCAAAAAAAAAATAAATAAATAAATCATAAGACAACTTTTTGGCTTGCAGGCTGAACATTTTCTGATTTCTATCACTCACTATGCATCACTGAAGTCAAACCTAGCAGGGGAATGTTTTTGATTCTGAATGTGGATGTTCATAAGATTTCAGAGCAAGGAGAAGGTTGTTAGTGAATAATGACTTACATTTCAGTCTCACACAAAGCTGGCATATGACTTTAGAAGACTTGGACTGTAGCACATGTGTAATATCTACTTTTAGGGTGTTTTATGTTGTTTTTCTGTCCTTTTTAAACCTTGACCACCGTGGAATTGTCATTATATGAAAAAGAGCAATGTAAAGATTCTTCAGAATCCCTCTTTTAGTGTTAAAGAGGGATTTAGTTCACCCATTCTGTCATCTTTTACTCACCTATATTAATTTCTTTCAGCTGCTGAACACAAAATAAGATATTTTAAAGAATGTGGGTGACCAAACAGTTGGCGGTAGCCCTGATTTATATAGTATGGGAAAAAAATATTGTTTGTTTACCAACGTTCTTCAAAATATCTTACTTTGTGCTCAGCACAAGAAAAAAACTCATAAAGGTTTGGAAAAAGTGGCTGGTGAGAAAATGATGGCATTTCTCATTTGTTGTCATGCGGGTGAGTAAATAATGATTGATAATGATACATTTTCATTTTTTGAGTACTGTTCTTTCAAATCATGACTGACAGAACCTCAGAGAACTTTAGCGTTCACTTCAAAACTAATTTACTCTCTTTATCATCAAACACCAAGAGCGACTCACACTCATCTGAAGTGCAAATGTATTAGTTCAAGGCAGATCATAGAAGATTTTCTCAATTAGAAACAAGAAGAAACAAACTTACTGTCTTGTAACAAGCTCACAGTGTCCAAGTCAGTTGGCGAACAATGTCTCCCAGGGTGAGGGAGAGGGCCTCGGGGGTGTAGCAGGCGAATGTATTGGATATGACTCCCCCATCACTCTAACCGTTAGTGACAGCACATGCAGCTGCTAATGATCTTTGCTTAATCACATTTAATCAGGTAATAATGATTCAGGGATGAGCTCTGAAACAGCCTAGGCAAGAGATTTGGATGCAATTCCAGACGTGTAATGGATGGGAGGTTTAGCTGAATGCTGGAAGAGGGAGAAAAAAGTATGAGGAGCAATTGAATGTTGTTTTTCCCTACATTGCTGTTTCTCTACGGGTCCTGCAGGGGGGAGAGGGTGGAGGGTGCAGCTGATCCCTGTGGGAGATTGCGAGAGGGTTTAGATCATGTTTATTCTGTGGGAGGCAGTCACAGAGGACGTTCAAAAATACCTGAGGTGTGGGAATATTCTTCACAAGATGGTTCTATTGTGTGTCTTATGAGGAGATGAATCAACATTTCATTCTTTCTTTCTTTTCTGTTCCTTTTTGGGTTTTTTTATTTTTGCCTCGGCACAGCTGTCGTCGGTTAACATGCAAACCAATTGTAAAAGAAAGAAAGTTGCACGGCCAGCAGGAATGTTGAGAAGCATAGGTGTAGGGAAGGGTTTTGAACTGGGTGTGAACTCACAAGTTTTGTAGATAATGTAGAATGTTTAATAATTGCTCATTAACAGGTTAATATTGATATATATAAATAAAGTCAGTAATTAACAGGTTAATATTTATATATAAATAATGTCAGTAATTAAACTTATATCTGTCTTCTATCTCATCATAAACAAACACCAGAAAGAATATTATACTATATACTTTGTTAGAAGCACTTTGTTAGTTCAGGCAGCAACACATGTGTCCAGATTTCTTTTTGGTGATCAAGGTTGACTAAAGCATATACCTAAAACATACAGTATCGGCAACATTTGTTACCTCATATGGATAATTTTAAGGTCCAATTCTCACTATTAACTAACTATTAACTACAAATTTGTCTCAAAAAACTTCTAATTTGCTGCTTATTCATATTTAGCAAGGCAGTTATTAAGTTTAGGCTTGCGGTAGGATTAACTGATCTAAAATATAGCCATGCGGAATAAGGAGTTAATGTGTGCTTTACTAATAAACTAATAAAGTACTAATAAACAGCCTATCTGCTAAGAAAATGAATGCTAATAAGCAACTGGTTAATAGTGAGAATTGGTCCCTAAACTAAAGTGTTACCTATATTTTCATTGAAAATAAAGTTAGTCGAATGTTGTAATGATAAATAATGTTATAATATGTTGTTAAATAATGTTATAATCACAAAAATGAAACTGGATATGTTAACATTTTACTAACATTTAAAAACAATGTTCCCACAATGTTTTATACCCTAAATTTGTCACCTGGGATGATCATTTAATGGGTGATTAAATTATTCACAAGCAGTCAACCTACTGATTATATATTTCAGGTGTATTTAAAAAAATACAGTTCTGTTAAATAGCTCTTCCCCTTTTGTCAATCAAATAAACATTAATTATATATAATTAAATTAATATAAGTCAAGTACAAATCTCTACAGTTGGCACTTCAAATACAGAATATTAATACCATCTAATTTTGGAAAGAGCCCAAATGTTGTGTGTATGATAATATGTTTGAAAGAAAATGATAATAAAATGTCTTATTTAATAAGCACACTTTTAAATTTCACAACATAAGCACATCAAATCAATATTCTTTTCATATTAAATACATGAGATGTTTTCTGAATATACTGCCTAATGGCACAGTCAGTTAGCATCTACAGCTTATATTTTGTATGGTGTCCAGAACATTAATCCTTTGGGATATTAAAAGAAAAAAAAAATGCTGGCACCGGACAATATTCATCTATAGAATATATCTGTTATAGCTTTATATTTCACTGATTATGTGCCATGGATATTGTCAGCTCAGGATTTATTCAATACCGCTCTCCTGTCCAATACAGCAGAAAATTAATGCTATCTGTTTTTTTGGGGGGGTAATCCTGCTAGCGCAAACAGTGATTTACCAGGGTCAACAAGGATGTGAAAACATGAGAAAAGACAAACAACATAATATTTCTTTATTGGTGTTTCAAAAATGGTGGCAGCTTTTCCTGAAGATGTGAGACATGGCAACTGCAAAACCAATGAGGTCGTTTCTGAGCAATCGCCTCTCGAGAGACACTGACCCTGGTTCCACACACACACACACCCCTGCAATGATCCATGGCATCTGATAATTGCGAGCTCACTGGACCATCGCTAACAGATGGGAGTGGAACCGCACCATTAGCTAATACATGCGGGCTGTCAACCCACGCATCAATGGCATGAAAAGTCAAACTGTCATTCTTACAGAGCTCAGATCATATCCGTCTGGCATCCAATCTAATACTTATTAAACGCAGATTATGGGATGAAGCTTCTCTACTCTGCTCTTGAGTTGGTCTTCACTAACCCTGATAGCGTGGACAGGAGTCAGATGTGAGAAATAGACACCATCCATCTGCGTGTTCCATTGAAATAATGCTATTGTTAGGAGCTGACCTGGCTAAGAGGTCAAAACTCTTTGATCGCCACCCTGCAGCAGGTCTCCTGACAGGAGCAGAAAAGAGAGAAGAAGAGTACAGTAACAAACTGAGCTCATGAGGTGTGACAAGGCATATCTAAAGTTAAAGGATTAGTTAACTCCAAACCTTTTTTTTTTGCTCTTTTCCATGCAACTATAATAAATGTGGACCAAGACTTTGAAGTCTTAAAATTACTCAGAAAGTATCGTAAAAGCAGTCTGTATGACTTATGTGCAATATTCCAGGTTTTCTGAAGCCATATGATAGTTTAGTGTGAGGAACAGATTGCAACGTTGCCAAGTCTGTGGTTTTACTGTGGAATTGGGCTACTTTTACACTGTTGCTGTGGGTTGTTTTTTAGTCTGCAGGTTAAAGAGATCACCCCCCAAAATTATATTTCAAGAGAGGGAACCCCCCGACGGGAGGGAAAACTGCTGAAAAAATGTGATTGGGCTAGTTATGAATGGCATTTGGGCTGGTTTTGTTTTGCAGACCTGGCAACCCTTACAGACTGACATTTTAGTATAGTAGTAGTAGTTATAATTTGTGAATGAATGATTATTTTCAGTTCAGAATTGTTTTCATTTTAGCACTTGCTCCAGTTCACAAAACCAGTCTGCAAATCTGCATTTGCAAATCAGTTCGCTGTGGTTCTCGAGTTCAACTCAATGATCTGGAAAGTACTGGAGAACTGGAGTAAAGGTTATCAGTGAAGTACAACTTAAATTTTGATCTGTTTGTCTCACAAAGCTGTCATATGACTTCCAAGACTTGGAATAAAGCATATGGGTCCATATTTTTTCAAGATTTCGAGAGTAAAATAATTTTCATTCTTGGGTGAATTACTGCATTAATGGTGCCATCTCACTGCTGCTAATGCTGAACCAGAACCTTCTTTTCTTTAGTGATTCCAGGTGTATCGATGGAAAAGGGCTAAGGCTGAGCCTTTACATCTGCCTACTGACACATCTTAGGGTGCTTTGGTTCTACTGCTTAGTCCGAGTTTGATTGTTTCCCCTACCCCTGCTGGAATGTGTTCTGAAATCGAATACTCCCCTACTATATAGTATGCGAAAAAGAGTATGCCAAAATTGTAGTATGTCCGAATTCATAGTTTTCAAAAAACAGTAGGTGAAAAGTATGACCTGCTACTTCCATCAAAATTCTGAAGTGTGCATTCGACACTTTACTATCCCATGAGGCCACGGGAGAGGATTTATGAATGGGAAGAGACATGACTGATGCTGGTAGATCATGTGATAGTGACAACATGGTGGATGCAGTACGTCTGAATTTCATTACCCATATTCATACTCTATAGAACATGTTTTTTTTAACACCAAGTAAGTTAATATTCAAATGTAGTACCTACTCAGACAATATGTGATTTCAGAAGCATTGACTGTATTTTGTGTTTGATTCTGAACCGCAGTCCGCTTACATTGTCAAAGTGGTAGTTATGTACACCTGTTGCTAGTAAGAACAACACAGTAGGCGGTAAAATGCATAGCATTGCTCGTCTCTCTTTTGTACTTTGGTTTTTTGACCTTTGATTTTGTTTCCAAAGCATCAACACATATCAGCCGTTGTGTCTATCTGCCTTGAATGTACTGAACATTTTCTAAATAACAAATTTTTACTGAAGGCAAGCAGAAATGAGATACCCTTGACCTGCAATGCATCATGCTGTCAGGAAAGTGAGTGAGAACAAACACAAAAAAATTTTTTATCGAATCATATGTCATCAATGGCTGTTCATTTTCAAGATGTTGTATGATTGTGCTCAAATCAGTGTTGAATCGCACTAGAATTCACATGAACCACAGACAAAATCATCTTTTTAAAGTGGACTCGGGTTGGGAAAACGTCAGGAGAACTCTGACATCAGGTGAACCCGGCTGCATACCAGAAGTGCTAATGTGAAAGTCAACATTCCCTCATACTGCTATTACTTAATTATTTAGTCTTAGGAAAAATTATCTCATAAATGTAAATCTCAGAACCTGCTGCAGTGTGGAAGGTTAAAAACTCATTGAGAGCTCAAGACAGAATAAATGGTGACTTTAATACTGATGAAGTACTTCTTTTTTTACTTCTTCTTTTATGGAGCACAGAGAAGGAAGCTAAAGGCTCCTGCCCTTCAGTACGACTGATGCCAATGGCTTGGCTGCATGCGGTGGTTGGTTGAGCCGAATCAGACACGATGGCAGCCCTGAGGGTCCCGATGCAGAGGTTACAGAGAAATGAGTCCCTGACCATACTGGCTTATCAGCTACCAGCTTTTATTTTTCATAAATGAGGGATTAATTATTGCCCTCAGAAGAGCATAGTCTGCACTGGGTAGATAAATCAGACTGTTTCCCCACAGGGAAGTGCAGAAATTAGGGGGAAAGGGCAGATTCAGGGTTGTAAACAGAGTGAGAGAGTAACTTTTTTTTTTCCCACAACACCAACGCAACTCCACGACCATCACATGATTTAGAAAATGAAAGCAAACACTCAAATGTGCTTTTGCATGATTGCCTATAATGTGGCCATGTTTTCAACATTTTATGCTTTTGTTCTATTAAAGTTGTTTCTCTTATTAAATTTTGGCAGAGCAAAAGCTTAAAATGTTTGTTCACTTAATCAGCTAGTTTTTTTTTTCTCAGTTAAGTTTATTGTGTGCAGGGGATACTATGTAAAGCTAGTGGTACAAAAAAAACTGTGATTAAAATAGGCTTTGCTTCTGCGGAGATTTTCTTTTAAAAGAAAGGAAATATGCATGTGGACAGTGTAGCTCATGAAAAAGCATCTGCGCTTTGTCCTTGGCCTGTGCTGTACAACTCATGAATATCTCATGGCAAAAATATGCACAAGGATAAAAACTACTGATGTACTTTTGCATGCAACATGGATTTGAAAATACTTGAACACACAGATGTAATTGCACTTTTGTGTTTGGGAAACCAAGAAATGGGGGAGGGAGATGTACATCTTGAGTCCCATATAAGATAACTGTGAATACATCATAAATGTAAGGGAAAAGATGTGAACTGCTAAATTGTAAATTGTAACATACAAGTTTAGGATGTGCAGGACAATATCATCCAATATACTATTAAGGAAATACATGAAAACATTTGCTGCAAAATGTTTAGCAAAATATGATTTTTATTTATTTATGTACTATTATGTAAAATGTATTTTATATAATTTTTAATAATTTATTATTCATTATTAATTATTATAACAAAAATATTGTTAATTATTGTAACAAAATTATTGTTTTTAAGATGTCATAAATGTAATATGCTATTTTTTGTAAGTTATGAATTTTGACCATTTAATAACACGCAAATCAAATAGCAGAATCGAAGTCAACATCTGAATTGCATTATATACTGTAATTCTCTGAGAGACAAATTTATTATTGATAATAGACTTTGAAATAAACAATTCTTCCAGCTACTAATGTTAAGCCATTGACCATTGCCAAGCAGCGTTAAAACGTGTCGCATTAATATAAAATGTGAGCTTCAAATGCAACTCATCCAATTCAAATTTAAAGTTGGAACACTTTATCAAATAATACTGTCTAAAGGACAAACTTATAACCACATATCCACACATATTCTCACACACATACAAACACACAAATACAGACCCAAAAACATCTACTTCGCCCATGCCGCAGAGATCAACGCCTTCTTATTATCCTTCTCTCCCTCTCTTTCAGTATCTCTCTGCAGGACTCTGTAACTGTCAGTAGGCATTTCAGCATTTCAAAGAGCAGCTGTTGGCCCATCTTTCTCCGCTCCATCCCTCTGCCATACCTGGAGAATTTTGCATCTTTGGGCTCCATCTCACATGTGCAAATCAAGCCAGTCACAGCAACACTACTGAATCCTGTCTGATTTATCGCTGTTTTCATTTGGCTGTGACAGACGCGTTGCTCCCAGATTATTGGTCTCATGCAAGCGTGGGCCTCCGATCTTCTTCAGAACTGCACGTATGATGCAAACATTCGTATTTGAGGTCCGTTGATGGCATTCGATTTAGCCAATGAGGCGAGGTGCGAATGAGAACTGTCCTGAAAGTGCCAGCCAGATCTTTTCCAGAGATGGAAGTGTCATAATTACATTGTGATTTGCAAATTAACTCTTATTTCACTCTGCTGGTAGTGGGAGGTCAATTCATGGACGGCCATGAGCTTCTCAGCTAGAGGTCATATCAAAATTCTCCCTTTTATCCCATGTGGATAACACGTGCTACATGCATGAATAATGTGTGCTTATTTGTTTCAAAGAAAATAAAGTAGTAGCAAGTGAACATCTTACACTGGGGAATCAGGCCTCAGAATTCCAGTTCCTGCTCATTAGCTTCCCTTAGTGGTACGAGACATGAAACAAAACGGGCCTAACCAGTTCTCAACGGGTGTTTATTGGGAGCTCATTAGCATTTCTATATTCTCGCTGACCTCAAACGTTGGAATCGTGCTAGAACTGTAGGGTGAGGAATCTATGCGGTAAATTGCCATCTAACAGAAATGACTTCGGATAGCTCAGAATTCCCAGTTTCTGGGATATTATCATCATGAAAAACTCACAATCATGTACTTAATGGGAGGAATAATTAATCAGAGACCCCAAATTAGAGCTAAAAGTATGACTGGGAAATGAAGAGGTCTCCCTCCGCAATACTCCAGAGAAGGTGAATGAATTATTCAAATGTGGCATGTGTGATAGATAATTTGCTGCAGGCCATCTCTGTAAACAGCTTGCAAGGGGCTCAGAGCACAACATTCTGTTATATAAAAAAGCATAATGGAGCCGATTCAGAAAAATTTACTTTCAGGCTGGGGGTTTCTATGAGGTTTAAGTTGTTTTCACACTTAGTTTGATTGCTTGGTCTGAAGAAAAGTTCGGTTTTACCTTCTTTCTCACAATATTTTGTTTTTACATTGTATCCGAACCACAGTATGATTGAGTATTAAATTGCTTCTGTTTACCATAGTTGATAGCTACTCCAAAGGAGAACATGCCAATTTTATTATAAGTCACTGAAGTATTTATGCCTTTGGACTTACCTCTTGCACCGAACAGCACTTGCGTTTGTCTGCTGATGGGCAGAACGTGCACTGCTCTCCGTAGGCAATTGCACACCATACAGGAGTTCACATGAGCTGGTCTGCACCAAACCTTCTAGTATGAAAGTGTCTTTAAGACTCACCCAATCAACAGCCAGGAACCTGATTCCCTCGACAGCATCCCAACTGCATTCTGTTTATTTCTTTAATTTTGTTTTATTTTCGCAAGCAGACCACTAATGCTTTGCTGTGCTCCTGGAGGAGCTGAGCAGTACCAGAGCTCTTCAGAGTAATTTGGTTCCACCTGAGGAGACCCACATGCTTGTGCAAACACAGAATCAATATTAATCAACTCGGAGGGGAGACAGGCTTTAGTTGTTGTTTTTTTTAAGCGGATGCTGCAGCCAGGCATGGAGATAATATTTCAGCACAAATTTAAGGCCAGCTACTGCAGTGGTCAAGATAATTTCTCGTTCTCCAGTTACTCTAACAAAACTAATAATACTAACAACTGAAGGAAAATCTCTCTCTTTCTCTGGCTCATGCAACAGACATGCACGGGTTGTCAGAATTGAATTGGCCATGCATTTTATATTCTAGTTCAATTAGTTGAATTTGAATTTAATAACAGGATGTACTGTACTGTAAAACTGTAATTTGAATAAAAAAAATCCTGGTTTTAATTGTTGTTTTTCAGAACTCATAAACATGTTATCATGCACACAATAAATGGGCTATGTTAACATATTGTAACTTATACAAAATCAATGTGATTCATGAGTATTTAACTTATGTCTAATTAGTTGTGAAAATATTACATATCAAGGAATCATTTAGCATGATTAGTCTAAAATTAACTTACAAAATTCCTCAGTTGTGTCACTAGCTATAGGTATGTTTACATGTACCTAAATAATCCGTTAGTGATCGGATTGATGGCTCAATCGGATTGAAAAGCCTTCATGTAAACTCCTCAATTAGTCTGATTAAGTTAGATCTGAATGAAATTTTGAATGGGTTGAACGTTTTGTAGACCTGAAATAATCCAATCAATAGAAAAAGAAAAAAAAAAGCATCTAAACTTGAATACCAATATTTTCTTAATCGGTTTCAAAAACACTTTGTGCAGTGCCATGATGCAGATGTTTACCAGAGCCCTTTTATAATAACATTTCTGTTTACATACATTTTACTTCTTATGAAAGTGCATATGTTTATGTATGTCTTACGAGCTGGTCAGTGGTGGAGGTGACTGAATATTTAATTTAGTTGCTAAGTTTAGGTATGGGGTAGGGTTAAGAGATCTAAAATATGTTCATGCAGAATAACATATTAATAGCATAGTAATATGTGCTTTATAAGTACTAATAAATAGACAATATGTTAGTAATATGCATGTTAATAAGCAGCTAGTTATTAGTAAGAACTGGTCCTCATAAAAGTGTTACATAGTGTGCTTATACACAGAACTTTAAGATTTTGTACCATACCTAATGTCTGAATATTCAGTAAATTCTTCTTCCTGCCATTCCGATTCAACATCCTGTTGCCTTATTGCCTTACCATTTGTATATGCCCTATGTTTTGCTATCCTTTATCTTTCTCCCTGCTAGTTTCACTGGCCATTTGCTCAAGACTGTAATTGATGACTGGTTGCCAATCATAATGTTGTCATAATAAAAGACTCAAGGGGCTTTTGTCTCTATACTCTGCCACAGCTCGGCCTCTCAGCCTACATCATACTCGCCCTGATCTCAGATCAGCGCTTTCTGAAACGCCATGCAAACACATTCATTTAGAGCAGCTCATTTGATTACACACATAATCTCCCTCTATGAATTTAAATTGGAAGCAATTGAGTTCCTAAACAGCCTATGAAATCACAATGGTGGCACCATCTGCTAGTAAGTTTTATTGATGGATTATGGATTTTAAGTGATGTGAGTAAATGTTTACATGTGTTTTGACGACAGTCATTCGGGGGGGATAATTAGTTTCAGATGATCACATATGTCACTAAATTGAGACAGTAGAACAATGCTCTCCAGATACCTTTCTGTCCCTTATGCTGGAAACACATGCTAAATTGTGCAGGGTTTATTTTGACTGACATTTACAGAATTATCTTCTCATAAACGTATATATTGGAAGTCCTTTAACAGATTAGATCACAAATGGATCTTGGAATATCCCTAGAGGCTGTGATTTATATTTGTCAAATAATCCAAGAGAAGCGTTTAGATAGTGAATGTTCCCTGCAGGTTGCTGATGTCAGTGGATGGCAGTTAATCTGAAATGTCATTCATTCACTGATATTGTCACGGAGCCGATGAGACGAGAGGCGTGCGGATCCATATGCAAGCTTTTATTAATAAACATGGTCAAAAAACACAGGCAGGGTCGAACAACAGCAAAAAGGTATGGCACAGGCAAGACGAAAGAGCAATCCAAAACGGGGCTTGAGTCAGACGACAGCGAACATTATCCAGACAGCTTGACAAGAGAGGTAATCCGTAAACGTGAGCAATAGTCCAGGCGAGGGGCAAACACAGTCCGAAACAAGGCAAAAGGTAAATCCAAGATACGCGGGCAAGAATCAAGAATCAGAAAATCAGGAAACACAACGAGACTAGACTAAGACTAGAACTAGGAACTGAGACTAGGAACTAGAAACTAGAAACTAAGGCAGGGAAATGGCTCCGTAAAGTGCTATCACTAGGAGAGCGATAAACGCAGACAATACTCTGTGACTTGAGCAGGATCTGAGTGAGTGTTATATAGTGTGTGTAATAGCTTTCAGGTGAGTGTGTGATTGGTTACAGCTGTGTGCAATCAGTGCAATGGATGATGGGAAATGCAGTCCAGGGTGATGTGTAACAGTCTGTGTGGTGTGAGAGTCAGTACCCAGACAGCAACATAGTGTTGGCCCAGATCCGGCCCACATCTGGTCCATGTGAAATCCATGCGGGCCAGATGTGGGCCGGATCTGGGCCGAAACTGTCTGCTGTCTGGGTATAATGGGAAAGTGACCTCTGGTGGCAATCGGACGGAAGGCCACGGACCGGATTCGTTACAGCTATATGGACTTACCAAGGCAGAGTGCTAAATATTTGAGACTTCTTGTTGGGTGTTGCACATTGCATTGAATGTTCATTGAATGCTTATTTTTTTCCCTGTTCGGTGCCCTTTCTTTGTTACAGGAAGTACAGTAGACCAATGAATTTGGGTCCAGAGTCTCAGAAAGCACTATAGATATGGACAAGAGAAATGTACATTCATTTAGAAGTTGAGCTGCCAGAAACTCTTCCAAAAGCTCATTCGTGTTTGTCTTAATCATGGGTATAAAAATCCAGAGAAAGTCAGAAGGAAATAACAATAATTGAGAGAGGGAGTGATTAATGTTTTCATTGTGACTGGATTAGGTAACAGGCAACCTAAAGCTTTCATCGATGATGGCTCTATTGGGTTTGACAAGTATGAAAATATTTTCTCATATCAGACACACTGATCAAGTTGAGTAAATTCAGCCAGAGGGGCAATAACCCTCTAAACATTTATTCTGGATGATTCAGCAAGCAGGCACTTTGTAAGTTCCAGTACCCATGGCTCTGTTGCAGCAGGCTGACAGACATATTTGAATTCACAATTACTGACCATTTCTTCATGCTTTTTAACAGGAAATGATAGCAATGCGGTTCAAATGAGCTGAATTACTAGGTACATAAAATTAGTAGGTGATAATTAATGGGTTTTTCTAAACTTTGTGAACACTTTAGAATATGTTTGAAAAGAGGTATTACAGAAAAAATATATATAGTTGTGTAAAAAGAATATACTTAAGAAGGAAACTGAATGTAATGTTTTCAGGCAATTCATGCAACTTAATCAAAATCTTTATCAATAGTCAATAGTTCAAATCAATCAGCTGAACTTTAGAGGACTTAAGGACTTAAGTTAATCTTTATATGTATTTTTTTATTACATCTACACCTATTTCAACTTAACTAAGCTCAGTTGCTGCCTTAAATGTTTAAGTATATTCAAACTGACTGTACAAGTAATTTCAACTTAAAAAAAATAGTTGAATCTCAAATAACTTAAAGTTGAAAGGAACTTAAATGAAGTTGAAATTGGCTAAATTATTTTGATGAGTTAGTAATGGAGAAAAAAATGGTAACACTTTATATTTTGATGGTCCCTTTTGAACATTCTGTTGACAATAAGTCATGATGTTATATTATGTTTTATATATGTTTTCATTATTTTTACATGCATAAATAATTGAATTATATGTGTAATGGGAGGGAGGATTAAAACAGAAAGAAACAAATCCCTGTTGGAGTAGCCAACTGCAAAATCAACAGTTTCTTCCCAGTCTTTTAAAAACGTAGAATCCCTTGCCATTCCACCAAAAATCTAGTTATTAAAGTAAAAACAAAGTGTTTGTACACAAAGCCTGAATGTTTAATAGGATACAGAACATCAGAGTCAGAGCCTTGAGCGACTGGCGCTGGCTTTTGAACCACCTACTGAGAGCATGGAGCTTTGAGAAGCCAACCCAATAAAACAAGCCTGGTTTGCAGTTACACATGTGCCAACACACAGAGTGGCTTGCTGCAAAGGGGGACATATTCCACTGTATGAGCAGAAAACTCAAGATACACCTCAACTCTGATCTTTGCTGTACATTGGCACTGCATACTTCATAAGCACTTTCAAAGGAAAAATACTTCTAAGAACTCCCTTCTTCATCCTAAAGGATGGAAATTATTCACCCAAATATTCACTTATTCTAATTTGTTCACTCTCATGCCATCCCATAGACACAAAAATGTCAAATAATCCATTCAGCCATTTTCAAAGTTGTAAAATAAAGCAGATTATTGTACTTTCCAAGAAAGTACTATTTCAATCTTTCTACGTTCTACTAAAGCCATGTGTTACTTGTTTCTTTGTAATTATTTGTTAAATTTACTAGCAATTTCTGGGTGAAAATTGCAAATTCTACACCATTTGTTTCTACACCAATGACAAAAACACCATAAAAGTCTTCTAAATCACATGGACTTTCATGTTTTATTGAACGTATTTCCTTTTTGTAGCATCAAAATTGTGCTCGCTGTGAACTTGTATGAAAAATGGCTTCATAAATATTCTTATTTTGTGCTTGATGGAAAAAATACCAATATATGGGTTTGGTATGACATGAGAGTGTATAAACAATGACAGAATTTATTTTATTTGTCTGTTTTTGAACACATTCATGCCCAAGGGACATCTTCGGATAGATTAATGATTGTGGCTCCCAAAATAGACAAGCCTTTATTATAGTACACAGAGGATTTAAGCTGTCAGCTACTCAAAGATGCATTTTCTCCTCTTTTTTGCCTTCTTCTCGGGTGTTGTGATGCACCACATCGGCTGGTTGGCCTGAGCTCACTGATTATAAAAGAAATCATTTCACATTTGATTTGGTATTTATGAGCGTCACTTTTATTTATTTATTTATTTTGAATAGTGATTGCTGCTTCTTTTTCCCCGTCACATTCGTTGACTCTCTCTCTTTCTCTTTTGGAACTGATTTTATGCTGTTTTCTATCTGTGCATCTAAAACCTTGCACCTATGGAGTGAATTGTGGATTCTCAATCCACGTTTCATCTGACACTCATTCAGTAAACCAAGTGCAGAACATGCAACAAAAGCCCAAATCAGCAGCTCTTTTTGTAATTTACCAGCGAGAGCAATCTCCTTCTGCTTTTTACCAGCTCCTGTAGATTTAGCCATGCTGGTAGGGGAATAATTCATTTGTACTACAATGTGGTTGAAAATGGAGGGAATCATTTGAAAAGCATTTTCATCATCGCGCGTTTCTTGTCTTAACGACAATGTGCCGAGAGGAGCCCAGATAAATGAACAAACTTGTCACTTAGATTGTAGGACTTCAGCTGCCAGTGAATTTAAAGCAGGACTTCAGCAATTCTCCACTGTGCAGTCGTTGATGCTCTGCTGATCACTTCAGATGAGAGCTCCATCTTAATGCTGATCTTTTTTCTCCAGAGACAGAGAGAGAGAGAGAGAGAGAGAGAGAGAGAGAGAGAGAGAGAGAGATGGGTCAGTATGGCGTGCTGTGTTGGGACAAAGCTTGGTCAGATCTCTTTCTGATGGAGCTTTGTGTTTGAGTAGTGTTGGGATTCTAGACACTTCAGAGGACAAGTCAGAGTCACATCCCAGAGAACTACTAATGTGTGTGTGTGTGTGTGTGTGTGTGTGTGTGTCTGCGCGCACTAAACTATCACTGTGCCTTACAAACGGTTTTATGCAGTTGTTATCAATTTGTTTGGTGTTTTGAATTCAAATGTTTCCTAAATCTTTACCATTTTGAATTAAACTGCTTTAACAGGTCCCTTAAGTGTGAGGTAGAACATATTTTGTGTTTCATAATCTAACTTGAGGCATCGCAAGCTTTTGGGTGTTGCATTAAGCCTATAATGCAGTAGTTGTCACTGCAGTTTTCAAAAATACATTATTTTCACCAGCATAATTTCAGAATGTAAGCATCAGTGGGATCATTCATAACACATTTTCATGAATCTTTTATATTCTAAGTAAATTAAAAACCCAGTTCTCTTCCTGTGATTAGAGCGTTATTTAAAGGTAACAAAAGACGTTTCTTAGAACATTCAAGTACAAATAACAACATCATAAGGATGTTCCGAGAATGTTGTTCTAAGAACGTTTTCTCTAAACAGTATGACAACGTATATCAAATATTAATAAGTATTAATACGTATAATTGTAGTGAATACAATAACAGCTTATTAAAAAGATAAATCCAAACATTGCCAGCAATGCGAGCCCGTGGCATTTTAAATCATAGCTGACGTAAGGTGGACATTTTTGAATGTGTGTGTAATTTGAGTTTTAAAGTGGATGGGGATGGTGATCAGTTTTGGGATATTTGTAATTGTTTGTTACTGTACTGAACTCATTGACAAATTATTAGGTTTAGAGGTCAGTTTATTTTGTGTGCAAAATGTCTAAATAGTGTAATGTAAATAAAATTATTGTGGCTGTTCAAATTGATAATCATACCCCAATATACATATATGTCATAAGGACAAAACTGTACCCCAAAATGACAATAAAATTCTCATGGTCTTCATGTCTGTGTATTGATGAAAATAGGATTCCTATTGTCTATGTAGTGTCTTATTAGTGACCATGCTTCTGTTTTTTAAGTCCTTTGAGATTGAGTTGTTTTAAAAGTACAATTTCCTTCTATTAGATGTTTATTTTGTCTCTTTTTTTTTTACTGAAGTTGTTCAAAGGGACTGCAATCTTACAAGACATGACACTTGAGTTTAATTTATTTTAGAGCTGCTATTGACACAGACGCTATTAAAAGACACACAAAACACAAAACAACCAAAAACTCATGTTTGTGCAGGTCACAAGCCTCATTTGTATTGCTGAACATTTGAGACCCAGCTGTTACTCGATTTAGACAGTCCAGACACCCCAGGCCTGACTAATGTGTCCCACTCACAGGCCACACAGGAAATAAAGAGCTAGAGTGCTGGTAATGTGCTTCTGAACAGAACACGCGTTATTTCCAAACACAGTATATGATTATCCTCAACATGCAAAATGATTGGGCTTTTCTGAAATGTCAGACTAATGGCAAGGCATTACCGAACACATAATTCAACCCATTCAACTTGAATTATGCACATACACCTTTAGTCTCAGGAATTAATTATTAGACTGAGGTAGAGGTTCTCGACCGGGGGGCCTGGGGCCAAAGAAAACTTCAAAGAGTGGCTCAAGATGACGCAAAATCATTTAAAATAAGGCACAATAAGCATTAAAATATGCTAATATGAAAATGTATATGATATGATATGATATGATATATGATATGATATATGATATGATAATAAATCAAGATATTACTCATTTTAATTCACTTAATCAATAAATTAATTAATTAATTAATTAATTAATTAATTAATCAATTAATCATTGACAAACATTTGGATTTTCTGCCCAATTCACTGTAATTACCTCAAAGACCAGATGTTAATGAACTGGGCCCATATTCTTCAAGTTTCTAAGAATACTCTCAGAGAGCTCCTAATTTAGCTTAAAAATTTCGAACTAGGAATCTTACCTTAAAAGTGATTCAGGACTGAGAGCAACTCTGAGCGAGGAAAAGACAAAAACTTTCATTTTAGTGAGGAGGACAAATTATTTTGAAGAGAGTGATTGGTTGTCCAAAAAGAAAAAGAAAAAATATATTTCTGTCAGGACCACTATCGTCAAAGATGATTGACAATTAGCATACAGTTTGGATTGGCGGTATGGTTCTGTTTTGGGCAAGAACTCCCTGCGCATCCATGCAGCCTAGCATGGATGAGAGCAGGGAGAGCAGCAATAACCCCCCAGGGTAAACAGAACAGAACCAACATAAATGTATTGCAGATATCGTTAAAATTCAATAATTTTATGTACACATTTTAGAATTAGTCTGATTCAAAGGATAATCAGAAGGCTGAATCCTTACTGACAGAGGAGGAGCTGGGGATGGAGGAGGGTAATTAGCTATAGAGCAATGCGAAAACTGCTGATAATACTGAGGGACCTTATATATGAATGCTTAGATAGGTGTCGTATTCCCATAGGTAGATGGGGATCAGCTGAAGGTCAGCTGATGCGAGCTTGACTAACGTGACCTGCCAGAACTAACGCTACACTAGATTTTTGATATAATATTTGGAAGAAAGTCGGTCATACAAATTTGAAATGACATGAGGGTGAGTAAATTATTACAAAAATGTAATTTTTTAGGTGAACTATCCCTTTAAGACTGATGGTTTAGCTGCATCATGTAACTGTAACTGGGATGAAAAGCTTAAAAATACTATTGTTCTGTGAATTTCTGAAGTACAAACATCTTCAAGAATGCCAGTGTGTGGCGTCACTGATTATATAACAGGAACACACTGGTCCCTTGGTAACTGCTAGAAACAGTCACTTTATCATTATGTGTGGTTACTCAAAGACAGCTAGGCAAAATGACAGAAAAAAAGAAAAGGATACAGATGAACAGTGACAGAAATAAACAGAAAGCAAAGAAGAGGTTGGCCTCGATTACATAAAAGCCCACCCCGGCCCCCCAACTCAATACATTATTTAATATATGATGCAACAGACTATATATAGCCTGACCTCTATCTCTCCATCACTCTGTGTTCTTCACCTTCTGTCCTGGCTGTAGATGTGATTTCATAACATTCTGAGTGTACAAAAACACTTCGAGTGTTTGTGTACAGCAGGGTGGGAGGCAGACAGAAGGTGGGCGTCAGAGAAAGAGAACAGAGAAAGGGTGGGAAGAAAGTCTAAAAGGATGCTGTAATCCTTCTTATGTAACTCTACATCTTTCAGCATCCCTCTGAGCACCACATCTGGAACTAATCCCATTTAGATTACAGAACGGTTCCCTTTTCCTAAACCAAAACATGCGCACACACTCAATTCCCCACTCTCTATCAAGTAAGACTCACTAACATCTTAAGGAAAAATACAAAAAGTGTGAAAATTGAAATGATAGCTCCTCTTTCTTGAGGCTCTTCATGATTTCCACACATATACATTTAAAATAAACATTATTAAATATATAAAAATTATAAATAAAAATACTAATTATCAATAATAATATAGTCATGGCAATTTTTACTTACACCAAATCTATTTGTAAATGAAACCAAATAGGATGTTTATCAAAAGTAATTTCACTTGCAGTCTCGGTGTTGTGTATTTTAAACCATACAAGCTCAACAAGTGCAAAATATCACCCACAAGCCACACAGTCATTTTTACAAATCTGTATCAAGATAAGGTAACATAGACTCAAATCTTTTCTGCCTGGAACCTGCTTAAGTATACACATACAGTACACCTAATTGGGAATTACTGGAATAAATCCCCAACAGAGGATTCTGATATCTGTAGGAATTCTACAAACTCTTCTCTTCATGCTCAACTAATGTGGGAGGTGAGAATCAGAGAACAGGATTTTATGTAATCATGCTGGTAGAATGCGTGTGTTATAAGTTTATTGCAACATAAATGACTTGTGCTGTGACTTATCCGTTCTTATTCACACCAAAGCTGCAAGAACCTCAAGGGATCTTCCTAATAACTTCCAACTGAAAAAGAAAAAACTGCTTTATGTAATAGGGAGCATGTGTATACCTTTTCTGTCGCAATTCATCACCAATGAGAATGAGAGAGACAGAGGAAAAAAGAACGAGAGGACTAAAACGAGTGACTCAAACTTATTGTTTCCAGTGCATTTTTTCCCGGTTCCTGTCTGCCTAGATACAGCACACAAACACAGCCAGATCTGACGGGGGGAAATCATTCATCTTGTCCAGAAAGTCCTCTAGGTAGAATCAGCTTTCAGAATGACTCTATTTTTTTTTTTTAAGAACTCATCTGTGAAACAGTGGACTGGCAGAAATTGATCTTTATATGACGCATAACAAGTCATACAGGCATTTATCACAGAATACTTTATTCTAATTGGTCAAATGTGGTCAAATATTTTAATGTAATGACTGCATTTCCTATATAGCTATGCTAGTTTCATGCCATGTGGGATAATGTACAGTCAATTATAATAAAAATAAACCCTAATAAACTTAATTTAAGGGTCCCGATCACCTTGTCAGGGATTATTTCTATAACAAATTTTTCCTTATATATGTTTATATGAAAAAGGATGGCATTGATGGCTGTTTCAGCTTTAAAGTCCTAAATAAAAATAAGTTTAGAAATGGCACGTCCGCACATAATTGCCAAAAAAGAAAGTGAATTCTGAGAGGAAAGACAGTGAAAGAGGACTGAGAGGACTGATCTAATGTAGGCTGTATGTGCATCACCTCTTCTGGTTCATGAGGAGCTCTCTGTGTAAGTCCTGGTGATTTCTGGAGGACTTCACTGGGTTGAGGAGTTTCTTGGGCTTAACGATTTCATCGCTATCACAGTCCATATAGTCTGGCTCTGCCATAATGCTCCGCGCACGGGACAGTCCCTCTGGTATGTCTGTCTGGTCCAGACCTGAGAAAAAGACATAAACACACCTATTTTAACATCAATAGCAATTAAATGAAAAGGGGAAGGGGAAGTTGTGGCCTAATGGTTAGAGAGTCGGACTCATAACCCAAAGGTTGTGGGTTCGAGTCTCGTACCGGCAGGGATTGTAGGTGGGGGGAGTGAATGTACAGCGCTCTCTTCCACCTTCAATATCACGACTGAGGTGCCCTTGAGCAAGGCACCAAACCCCCA
>NW_015554147.1:633065-633410 GCF_001515605.1 Sinocyclocheilus anshuiensis
TAGGTAGATGGGGATCAGCTGAGAGTCAGCTGATGCGAGCTTGACTAATGTGACCTGCCAGAACTAACGCTACACTTCATAACAGTTTCTTCCCTCAGGCCATCCATCTCATGAACACTTGACAATAACTGTGGAACACACACTATTTATTCACTCATACACTTATTTATCTAACACACATGCTCAGTCTACATTTCAATTTGCACATAATATTCCTGTACATACAATTGTTGATTTGTATATATATTTTTTTTTTATTTATTTATTTTTTTTAATATCTGTGTTTTTTGTTCTGTCACTGTCATTCTGTTACACTGTGGAAGCTTCTGTCACGAAAACAAATTC
>NW_015554147.1:633985-657341 GCF_001515605.1 Sinocyclocheilus anshuiensis
GAAAACAAATTCCTCGTATGTGTAAACATACCTGGCAATAAAGCTCTTTCTGATTCTGATTCTGATTCTGATCTTTACTAGGATCTTCTCTTTAATTTTAAGAGGAAACGCCCAGATATTTTCATGAATACGGGACTAAGCCTCTTCTAGTCGACTACATTTATATTTTATATTTGTTGCCATGTCATTTTTCAAATTCATGTCAAAATATTTTAATGTATATATATATATATATATATATATATATATATGAGACATAAATGTTGACAATTTTTGGTCTAAGATAACTTCAAATAGTCCAGCATTTCAGCTCCATTTGTAAAATGTGGTTGACACAATATACAGTAATGTGAAATGGTTAGTCAAACAGAACATAGTTTTAGATCCATTGAAAATATTTTGACATGAATTTGAGGAATTACCTGGCAACAAAAATTAAATATCTGATATGCTGTATTTGAGTCCTTTTTCGTACATTTGACAGTCAGAGAAATTATATTAGACATGTTCATCCAGCCCTCCATTTTATGGCTCAAGGTTATAGTTTTATGTTGGGTATTTTCACTGTACTGCTTTACAGTTCAATATTGCATAGCAGTGTACAGTTTTCCCCAGCAGTTGTGTATGTATATGTTTGAGGGCTGATTGCAGTGCGGCCGCTGTGAAAGATGAGATTTATACAGTATTTACTGTCATCCCAAGGCTTGAATTATATCAGACTTTGGCAGTATTGGAAATATGGCAAACATCTCACATTTTACCATTACATTACATGGTGTTAAAGATGAATGTCTTGAGCAAAACAGTCCCTAACAATGAGATCTGGCAAAAAAAACGTGGACCTTTCAGCCAAAGAAACAAACTGCATTATATCCCTGGCCACACCTTTGCATGCTAAGACAAGAAACAGGAATGAAAAGCTTTAGGATTTGAAACACATATTCTCTCGTGGGTGCATGTGATGTCCTTCCTTTGATTATTCACGTTCTAACCTTCTTTATTCGGGCTTAGATGCGTTTTCCTATTGTTTCCCTTTAGCATTTTGAGAACACTTTGCTGTAACCTGTAAAGAAACCTTTCTCAGAGATGGATGCAGCACTGATACTGTTATTTTAGGACAGCGAAGTCAAAGTGCTTTTGATAGCCTTGAATTCATCCGGCTGTGTACTGTATGTCAAATTTTGTAAGCTTTCACAAAATCGCTGGCAGATACACTGAATAGAAGGGCAGAAAAAAACGAAATACCATTGCATTAGTTAACAAAACATTGAATCTGAGCCATATTTACAATACATTTTAACCAAGTTTGACTCATTAGCATGCCAAGCCAAACAAGTGCATTTAAAAAAATGAATGAGAATGCTATAGATTGCTTTTTTCCAGGTATTCTAGACATCTCTGCCTTTAAACAACTGCAGTCAGGGTAGTGGAGGCATTGGAAAAACATGGAAAAACATTCCTCTAACCTATATGTTTGCAGAACTCCAAAGCTGCGCCTATATTATACATACAATTAATTAGTCGCAGTAAATCAACAACAACTTATATTTCTTTTCAGAGGCAGAGTATCCATTAATAGAGACTAAGTATTGAGCAAAGAATTGCATACAAATATCTTATGACCTCAAAACATGTTCCATGATGCTTTTCTGCACTTGCGTTCTGAAGTGCTCGGATAAAAGTCCTATGAAACTGTGTCCTAGTCATGCTAAAAGAACACGGACATGAAAATGGACATGGTTGCATTTTGTTTTTCTTACATTTGTTTTTGTTAACACTATCAGTTAGGTTTAGCATAGGGTTTAGGTGGTACATTATTTTTAAATGAGATAGACCAGGGGTGTCCTAACTCAGTCCTGGATGTCTGGTGTCCTGCAGGGTTTAGCTCCAACTTGCCTCAACACACCTGCCTGGAAGTTTCTAGTATGCCCAGTAAGACCTCGTTTAGCTGGTTCAGGTATGTTTAATTAGGGTTGGAGCCAAACTCTGCAGGACACCGGCCCTTTAGGACCGAGTTTGGACACCCCTGAGATAGACCATTAATCCTTTAGTGCAGTGATGGGCAAACTTGACCCTTCCAGGCCACTTTCCTGCAGAGATTTGATCAAACCCTGATAAAACTCTTCTTCTTCTTCTTTCAGGTTTAATGGCGGTTGGCAACTCATCTCAAAGGTGCATTACCGCCACCTACTAGACTGGAGTGTGGGCATTAGACTGACATCAAAGGAGAGGTGGAGAGGAAAAAAAATAATAATATTAATAATTAAAAAAAAATCCCTATTAAATTCTTTCACTTAACCCACTGTTTTTCAAAAATAACATTAATAAATTGTGTATTCTCCCAGATGCTTTCCCTAATAAATGCTCAAGTGTCATGCTTTGTTCATCCATTTGTGCCTTTAATTCTGCCCTATCTTCTTCATATTTTTTGCAGTCTAACAGTATATGCTTCACTGTCTCTTGTACATTACAATAAGTGCATAATCCAGTGGGATGTAGCTTTCTAGTAGTCTTGAAGACAATAGGAGAGAGAGTATAGGCTACTATATGACAAAAAGTTTGATTTATTGCCCCTCATAAACCCCCCCTCCTCCTACCATAAATGGACACCTGTTTGGACACCTGTTTCTGTACACCCCCACCCCATCTACACTTTTCTTTTTTGTTTGGTTTTTTTTTTTGTTTGTTTAGATAGATGGTCAGCAGCCTAGTTTTCTTTTTATTTTCTAACATGTAACAAACTCTCAAACTTTTAAATTGTAATGTTACAAGATTTTGACTGCCACGTACTGTTTAACAAACTATCTGATACTTTTCTTTTTTTTGTTTAGATAGATGATCAGCGGCCTAGTTTTCTTTTTATTTTCTAACTTGTAACAAACTCTCAAACTTTTAAATTGTAATGTTACAAGATATGACATCAGAGCAAGTCGGAGGTAAGTCAGACACTTTTCTAACCGGCATGCATCTCGCGGTGATCACCGGTGATCGATTCTGCGCAGAATTTGCTCATCTCAAACAAGCCCAATGATTAGCTGGTTCAGGTGTGTTTGATTAGAGTTGGAGCTAAACTCTGAAGGAAAGTGACCTGGAAGGGCCAAGTTTGCCCACCCCTACTTTAGTCCCACTTACTGGACATTTAATTTCAGAACTGTTGCAAAATCTACCATAACCACTGTTATTATTATTATTATTATTATTTTTGTTTTTGTTTTTTTCAAAATTTTCAGATTCACATGTATCTGTTTGAATAAAACTGAATGCACTTTTAGTGCCACTTACTGGACATTTCACTTTGAAAGTGTTGTGAAACGTTCAAGAAGCAACGTAGTATCATCTTGCAGAAATGTCGCCACAGGCACATTTTCCCAGTGAACCTGGGTTGAAAACGTGAGGCTGAGCGCTTATTATGATAACTACAAAATTTAGTGTAAAAGACAGTATTACTGTAACGTTATTCATTGAGTTGATCAGTGACTCTTCAGCAATGTAACAAATGTATTTTGTGTACTAAGTGTGCTATATTTGTGCTGACTTTCTTTAAAATAAATATTACTTGGTTTGATATTTTGACATTTAATACAAAAGAATGTACATATTTTTGGCTTAAATAGTTACAAAAAAAATCTATTATTATTCACTCACCCTCATGTCCTTCCAAACTTGAATTTATTTCTTCTGATATGAATTTTCAATATGAATTTCTTTCTTCTGAGGAACGCAAAAGAAGATAAACTGAAGTATGTTTCCATTGACGTCCATTGTACACTGAGACATTTCTCAAAATAACTGTAAGTTCCAAAGAAGAAAGAAATACAGTCATACAGGTTTGAAATGGCATAAGGGTATATGTAAATGATGACATCATTTTTTTTTCTTCGAAGAATCATCCCTTTAAGCATCCAAATGCTTTTGGAGCCACTGTAACTAACTTCACTTACCTAAAAGCAATCATTTCATCTGTATCTCACATCCAAACAATGAATAGGGAAGCCTCCAGTCATATTTGCATAACATACCTGTTAAATCTTCAGACAATAGCAGACAGTTCCACGCATGACTGCCAGTGCACAGATCTGATTAGTCTTCATAATGGAAACCCATGACTGCACAGGCAGCCAATGATTCACCTTCCATAAGGCTGTTGATGGTTGAGCAAACCTGTCACTGTTTTAAGATGTGGAAGTAACAGCAGCTTGGGAGGATACACAGAAGCCAGGATTCTGCTACTTTGCCTTTGAACATCTCTGCAGAGACTGAGCAAAAGAGAACCAAGCAGAGCAAGCTGTTTTGCAAGCAATAAAATGGCTATAACATATATAAAACATCTATTTTACAGGAACACATCCTTAGTCTATGAATATACCACATGAGCCATATAGAATCCAAAGGCAAATTAAAGATGAATAAATATAAATCAGTCTCGTCTTATTCTATATGGCATATGACCAAATGCAGCAGAAGGAAAAAGTTCTCTAACTCTCTTATAATTGGAAACTACATCTCTGGTTTACTGAAAAGTTGAATTCCTCCCAAACCCAGCATCTTGCATCCTTACATAAGCTCAGAAGAATGAAATGACCCTGCAGATCTGGGTTTAAGTATTCCACACTGTGATGAAGTCTGTTTTCATGCATCTAGTTTTTAATATACTTCCCCATATTCCAGAAAGCTTTCATTTCAGTATTTATTGCTTATATAGAGCCAGACGTTTAAAAGGGTAGAAGGATATCAGAAAAATAAAGAGATCAAACTTCATATTTAAGGCCAAGAAGTTGATCAGGCTTGATATTTGCACCCAGCTTAAAATAGAGTCTCCATTAGAAACAGGTTAAAAGTTTTTATTTTTATTTTTTTATTTTTTTAATTAAACAGATAAATATAAAAAAAATGTCATTACTTGTAAACAAAAAAAACACACACACACACACATACCTAACAATACAAATGTAATTGTAATGCAGGTTTAATGCAGTTAACTCAAAATGAATGAACATACAGTCATGTAATATATTTTCCCCCATGATGCATTGCTCCATGCACACAGTCGTCTTTGTGTTAGTCTGCTCCGCTGGCTTTCTTGTAAATGCTGCTATAGGTTAGCCTTCTCGAGGTTACAACCATCACAACCGTGAATGATGGACTGATAACGGCTATTTTGATACAAATATACTGCCAAGTGTGTGTCAAATGCTACATTTCTTGACAGTTAAACAGAGGTCTATTTATCACCATCACTGAAATTTATCTAAGATGTTAACACTGAACTATAAAGAGGACGTTGTGTGTGTGAGTGAGTGTACAGACAGATAGTACATTGCTTTTAAATGAGTTAACCTCGGTCATCTTTCAATTCATGCACAATGTTATATCAAGACTACAGTCAGGCAGTTTGTGGTTCGGCCATTCATTGATTTGGACAGTTTTAGAACTGACGCTGACAAATAGGTGTTAGATTTTCTGTCAAAATCACACTCCACAACTGTGTTTTTTACACTATGTGCGGTTTTCTTTTTCAAAAAGGTTCATTTTTGTCAAACTAGCAGAAGTTGTTGTTACAAATTCACTGAAAAAAAAAATGGTGAGAATGTTTTAGACATTACAGGAGACATTAGGTTTATAATGTTAATATAACAACATACTAAAATCTGTTTTGTATAGTTGTATATACTAATAATAATACGTTTCCATAAACCATGACCAGTACTAATATATAGACGGTCATAAATTCAGAACACTTTCAGAATAACACAGAAGACAGATGCCATGAACATTGATTAAACAACACGAAATGTAACATAAAATGGCTAGAAATACATGCAGTAATTGATAAGGGAAAAAAATAAGAAAAATGCATGGAATAATGGAATATAATCAAATGTCATGTGTCACACAGGGGACTTCTAAGAAAGTCATTTTATTATTTTTATATATACATTTTTATACATTTTTGACTGACAAAAATATATGTATATATATATATATATATATATAACATTTCTTTCTGGTCCTCGAATCTGATTGACAGAGAGCCTTTTCCAGTGGTATATATTATATTTTATATAACTTTAATGCTATATATATATATATATATATATATACAGCATATGTATGTGTGTGTGTGTGTGTGTGTGTGTGTGTGTGTGTGTGTGTGTTTCTGTCTTTACTGTATGTGTGTGGGTGTTTTTTTAAGTTAATATTACATATTACAAAAACACAAAGAATGGCTAAAAATTAGCACAACTGCTTAAAATAATATTCTGTGGAGAGATTATACCATTTCTGTAGGTTGTAATAAGAATATGCATGAAAGCAGAAAGGATGGTAGATGTCCCTGAGCACATACTGTACCCTCCTCACTATTTGGACAGCTAAAAGGTTGAAGAATTGTCATGCTTTTGCATAACCTGTCTCAGGCAATTCATGTGTGTCCGCTGAAGGGCTGGGCATTCACGTGAAACCCAGACTTTAGGCAGATACATTTAAATGAGAGCATTACTGTCCCTGTGAGAGTGGATGGCCCTGTCAGCCGCACGCCTGCTTGGTTTGCTAGAGCAGGTTTATCTCCTGCTCTCTCTCTCCATCTCTGTCTCTTCTGTATTCCACAATAGATGAGGACAGATGAGGTGTAGATGCACAGATGCACAAATGGTTTGTAGAAATTTGATACCCGGCAGCACTGTATTGACTCCACAACTATGGCCCATGTTACTGTTGAGCGAACATGTGTCACAAGAAATGCGCAAAGGAATAGTCATTTGGTACATTCAGCGTGCAGTTATTTTTTTTCAAAAATACAAGAATCTTAATGGTTATGTGGTAGAGTGTACAAGAAGGCTTTTTTTTTCTATTTGGATAGATGCAAAGAATTGTGCAACACCAACTCATTTTGAAAGAGAACAACAGGTCATGGGAATATAGTTTAGCTTGATCTAGCATGTTTACACATTAATCAGACCACAATTCATATTTTTCAGTAATGTGACTGGCATGGCAAATGAGAGGGCAAAAGTACAGCAGAATCCAGAATCCATAGAACCTCAGCACAGGCCTGTCAATTTTCCATCTGTTTCAAGCCACAAATATTTAGATCAACTCTCAAAAGAAAAACAAGGTACAAACTGCAAGTTTTGGGCACTTGTGGTCATTATAGTAGTCATTAGAGTTATTATAGTTACCTGAAACTAAAACTAACTAAATTAATAAATAAATTATATTTACTTAAAATAAAATGTATAAAAAAAAAATTTTGTATTTTTTAATTTCAACTAAAACTGAAATAAAAATGAATTATATATATATATATATATATATATATATATATGACAAAATTAACTAAAAATAAATTATGGAAAATATACAAATAATAACAAATTCAAAATAGTAATAAAACTATAATAGTTTGTCAATTTTAATTAAAATAACACTGCTTGTGATTCATATACAACACATCCACCGCAGTGTTTCAATCCCTAAAAACAGTGGTACATTCTAAAACAGTTAACGTGGCTTAATTTAGACAGTGATATTAAAACATTAAAATCTTTTCTTTTTTTTTTTACTATTCAGGATGTGTATATACAGGCAAGCAGATGAACCCAGAATATGAATGCAATGCTCTAAATTGCACATTAAGCTTTTCCTTTTTAATGGTTTCCTATGGGAATTGTGTTCATAAACTGTGTTCATTTGCTTGCCTGTACATAGTGTATATATATTTTATTAATAAGGTCTATATGGAGTTTGGTCTTTTAAAGTCACTTTCCTAACACATTAGTACTTAAAGTATCATAGTATCACAGATAACTGACAAGCAGTTGAAGAAGATTTATTTTGCCCTCCAGGTGACCATTCCTATACGGGTGTGAAATAATGTGAAAACTATGAATTGGCCATACGCTTGCTCTGAAAGACAGACATGATGTGCAAAATGTATTTAACTTGGACTTTGTACACGAGCAAGCAAGAGGTATGATGGGAAACACTAAGGATATATTTTTTGAACAGCATTCATGTTTGCTTAAGTGTACTTGTAGATCAAATAGTAGAACAAGGCATTAAGAATACTGAAGTCATGGGTTTGATTCCCAGAAAATGTGTGAGCTGACAAAATGTATACCTTGAAATGCAATTTAAGTTGTTTCAAGCCAAATGCTGTTCATTTAAAAAATGTTTAGTAAGAACAGAAAATATACGGTTATTCAGTTCTTTATTTTCTCCCAGCACCGAAGACCCATTTGCATCCAGTTTCCATTAGGCTTTGGAGTCAATGTTGATGTGCTGCCCAACTTTTTGGCTCGTGGTCATCAAAGGCTCTGGCGCCCCTCTGTTTTCTCAGACTCTCTGATGATCAAGGGCAGTCGCTTGCTTTATATGCGTGTGCCTGCTGTAAACACATTTCTCTGCTTAATTAATGCCTTTGGTTTCTTACAAACCCGCCAAGGTAAATGCTCAAATCATTGTTCATCAGTTCAACAGTGATCAATGAAACAGCACTCAACCCCACACGCAACTTTAAACAGAACAGTGTTTTCCTGCATGTTGATGGCTTGTTTAGGTGGGACATCAGTCATTCAGATGATTCGATCTCAGTCTCCTGCTGCACAAGATACATCCTGATCTCTACATGCTACTGAAGATACTGAAGAGATATTCTAAACTACAAATTAAACATTTGGTTTGCTGTTACTGAAATTAAAATGTAAGCTTACTAGTTTAAGCATCAGACGCACATCCATGTACCCCCCACAGTCCATTCCCTTGCGTAACAAAAATATATGGGAATATACTGCAAAATAATACATTTCCATATATGGTAAACCAGTGCTTATATTTTTCAATATACAGCAATATATGCATTGACAATGTATATATATTGATATATACAAATATATTTAGAAATGTTGACAAAAATACATCTAATATTCACAAAGTTCAATCCTTTATTGAGTATATTGCACATACATGTTCCCATATAAATGTGAATGCATGTACACACATATAAACACACATTCATGGAATGAGCTACAGCAGATTTCTAGTTCTCAGCATGCTTTGCTTCTGACTGTTAAAGGAGAGTAAAAGTTTTAAAATTAAGTGTTATGTCGTGTGCTTTTGCTCAATATTATTATAGGGGGAGATCTGTTAGTGTTTAATTTTGTATTATTTTGAAATGTAAAAGGGTTTCTTGTGTGTGTAAGTTTGTGAGGTTACCATTGTGCTGAAGAGTATAGCCTGTGGTTAGGATGACAATTGACCAAACACCATTAAGCCTATATGTTACTTTAATTAAAAAGTAATGGCTGTGCGCTTTTCAGAACAGTGATAGTCTGCTCACTAAGTGCTTTAGAATGAGCAGGTGTGCTTATGCTATTGTAAACTATCTATATATTAAAATATGAAAATTGTGTATTATAAATAAATGATAGTTGAACGTAAGATATTTTTCAATATATGAAAGCGGCAATTCCTTATGTATTATTCAATATGTTGAAATATATTTACACAATATATTAGTCTGCATATGTTCTAATATACAGTTATATAATTTAATATATTGATCATTCATATATTAGGAAATATATTTTATTTGTGTAAGGGTTTACTGACCACACAAAGCTTAAAGGGGGCATCGGATGCTGGTTTTCCACAAGTTGATTCTTTAGGGTCTTCATGAAATGTCTGTAACATACTTTGGTTACAATTGGACTCCGTATATGGCTCTGAGGTGGTCTTATTCAAATAGCTAGCTATCTAAAAAGTGAAAAATTCATCCGAAGTCCCCTGTAATAAAAAATTTAAAAATGCTGTTCCTAATGGACAGCTTTATGCAACTTCTGGAAGATTCTATTTGGAACAAGGTGGTTTACTCCGCAAACTATTCAGTGTTTGATTAAATGAATGCTTTGTCAAGGTATTTACGGATGAATAACTTCCATATTATAATCCATATATACATTTTACTATTATATACACTACCAATCAAAAGTCTGGAATAATTAAGATTTTTTAATGCTGTTGAAAGAAGTCTCTTATGTTCATCGAGGCAGTGTCACATGATCCATCAGAAATCATTCTGATATGCTGCTTTGCTGCTCAAGAATGATTTCTTATTATTTTCTGCTTAATATTTTTGTGGAAACCATGATACACCATTCAAACGTAAAAAAATTAAATGCATTGAATTGATGCAAAGTGACAGTAGAGACATTTATAATCTTACAAAAGATTTTTATTTTAGATAAATGCTGTTTTGTTGTTGTTGTTGTTGTTGTTGTTGTTTTTAGAATTTTCTATTCATCAAAGAGCCCTGAAAAAAAAGTATAATTATATTAATCTGCAAAAACTGTTCTAAACACAGATAATAAGAGCTGTAATTTTAAATAATTAGAATATTTCACAATATTTCTGTTTTTATAGAATTTTGAATTTAAAAAAAAAGTGATCTTGGTGTGCATAAGAGGCTTCTGTAAAATATCTTCATTATTCCAAACTTTTGACAGGTTGTGTACACAATATTGAAGCCCTGCTATCACCCAAACAATTAATAACCACTTCTTCACAATTCAAAACTTAATAGGCAGATAAATGTACAGTTACCGTAATTTTGGTGATTAAATAATGATTAAATGATGACTGAGAATTTTCAGAAAATACTTTTTAAACAACTTGAATACGGCACCCTTTTTAAAAATAATTTAGAAGTCAATTAAGCTGTATAATTTGATATGCATTAAGTAAAAGTATAATGGCATTGTGCATATTTATTACACACACAAAAAATAAATAAAATAAAATAATAACAATTTTATGAATGATTTCATATATTCATATTGAGACAGAGACACTACAGGGTCGGTGAAGCCATAAACACGAGCAAAGTATGTTCTCTCTTTTACTCTGACCAAAACCTTTCATGTGACATAATGACAGTCACTTCCCAGAGAACCTTCTAGAGACACCGGATCTCAACTTTTTTATTTTCACAGTCCATGACAGAGCCCCGACCATGTCATATCAGAAACTAGATGGTGGATTCTCATGAAACCCAAGACAGGGAGTCGGGACGGCCCGCGTGTGATCAGACAAGTGGGATGACTGGATGTGACAGTTAGAGACGTACCCGTGTTGGCTGTGTTCTACAGAGGGAATGAGAGCGGAAGATAAAGGAGCTCAGGTGTGGCAGGCAAAGTGAGAGGTAGAGAGAAGTCAATTAGGTTTGCCTCCCACCTGTGATTGAGGCCAGTCTCATTTCTATTTAACAACAGAGGAAATGAAAGTTCATTGGGCAATATTGTGGTGAGCTCGAGCCAGATGAGACTTGTTTTAAAATAGCATCATGGCAGACAGGAAGTGAGAGAAGTGGCAAATTAAAATATGACACTATGGAAATTTTGCATCAAATGCCGAAAGTGGGAAACCATTTTTTTTATGATGGCAAAGAGTTAAATGTTTTTGGGAAAAGATTGTCCCAAGTGAACTTAATGCTTCAATTCACACTGAATTTTAAAGCAGGGTAGGGTGTTGCAGATCGATGTACACTCCACTTGACACCATATGAAAAACCCTATATTGAAAATTAGACTTTGTGGAAGGGAGGGTTTGGTGACGAAGATGGAAGGATGATACAAGTGAAGCAGAATAATTACGATGTTCTCAAGATATTCTAATTATATAAGTGTAGTCCCGTCAGTTCTCTCTCCCCTACTGATTGCTAATGGTTGTCAGACAGTTTCTTCAGCGATTGGAATAAATTCACACACAAAACGGAAATCTTTGGAAGACCTTTCATATAGCTTAAAAAGATGTTTTTTTTTTTTTTTTGGGAGGAATAAACAAAAAGCACAACTGGTTCAATTGTGGACATACCATAAGAGATTAGAGAAATTAATTAATTCATGTGAATAGCATTTCAGATCATTTGGTTTAGAGGATTTGGTGAGTAACCTTGGTATCACTCTACAATGAGCTTTTCTTTGTTAACATTAGTAAACTACATTAGTTAACATGAACTAACAATGAACAATACTTCTACAGAATTTATTCATCTTATTTAATGATAATTTCAGCATTTACCAAAACATTTATGAAGTAATATGTTGCATCTGTTAGCATTAGTTAATGCACTATTAACTGAAGCTAACACACACACATAGATATATTTAGGTACACATTCTTTGATGCATTAATACTCTCTCCTTGTTATTATTATTATTATTATTATTATTATTGCTGTTGTTGTTGTTATACTGTACTCTTTACAGGTCTAGCTATACATATATAAGTATATATAGGTATATGCCTTTTATATATAGACTTCAGATAAAGTGTTATTATCTATTATCTTATGCCCTTTGCCACAATGTATTATATTCTAAGAAGAGCAACCATAATGGAAAAACAACACAGGAATACTGCAAAGATTTTTGAGTCATCATTTTCATGTGAAGTGTGCTCATTAAAGCCTCCATAGAGTCTAATGAGACGATAGCGAAAACATATACCCGCTTTTCATCTTAGTTTGGAAACATTTTGTGGAATATGAATGCCTTCATCTCTATAGGCTGCTTGTGAAAAAGCTGAGCCAATTTGCTGAGCAGATTTTGTGAGCATTGATTCAAGTGTGATATCAATACGCCTTCTGTTTATACAGATGTTGATCTTAAATCAGAGCTTCTGACAGTTCATAGAGTGCGGCCCAATGAGAGAAAGATTTCTAAGAAGGAAAAGCTTTGAGTCCCAGCACAGTGCCGCTGTTTTGTTCTGCACACCTGATTCACTCTTTAACCCAGATTTATGAAGGTAATTGCTGTATTATAAATGAGTGATGCAGGCGGTTCAGTGAACTAGTCGTAAACAAGAAAAATGGTTGTGGGCAGGTATCTCCACATCAGTGTATAAGTTATCAATCTTAAAACCTAATGGTACTGCAACAAGGTTAAAGACTTTTACATCCATTTGTTTTCATTATGTGTGTGTGAATCAAAAGCTAATAGTAGGTTGATTTTTCTTCTCTTAACATCATAATTATTTACAAAATAAATCAATTTTCATGTCAGCTACAGTTGAGTGTTTGTGGAGAGTAAAGACTGTTGCACATGCATTAAAAGAATATTAAAAACAGCTAGTGTAAAAGATTTTAGTCTATATAATGATCCTCTGTGTGATTTCATCATAGACACATGAACTCCCACAGATAAAACTCTCATTTATCAGTGAAGGACAGAAAAAGTCACCATGAAATTAAAATTGGAGAGAAGCTCAATAACTTAACAGTAAACGCATAATTCTTTGTGAAAGGAAGTTTTTGTACAGAAATAAAAGGTTGTGTGAGCAGGCTTTACTATGTACTACACCAAAGGAAGTGAAAAGGAGATTCGTTTTTTTTTTTAAGAGAGGATGATATATGTGAAGGAATGGTGTAAAGAGAAGCAAGCAAAGAAACAATCCACGCTCTTAAGAAAATTATGCAAAAATATTGCCCAATGTACTGTGATAATATGAAGTAATTTTCCATATTGATATTTTACAGGTGTTTTACCTGTATTTTGAATAGTGCATTGCATTGTGTTGTGAGCAATGTCTGTAAGCTTAATGGAAAAATACTGGTAATTTTATGCCAGGACATTATACTTTTCCCCCTATATATTTGCATGCAATTAATATTGACATTTAATAACATTTATACTAACTAACATGACCACAGTTTATTACAAAAACCAAAAACACACTAATTGCACACTTGACCTATTACATTCTTACTCGACAGCATCCCAAAAGCTGTGAGAACCCTTAACAGCCTGAACTAAGAATTTCAACACGCCAAAACTAATCCCATCCGAATAGGGCTTTAGTATTCAACGTTTTCCTATCACTACAACTTCTATATAAGGTTGCTCTGATATTCTCCTGAAATTGCCCTGTACAGTTTTGTACATTTTAAACATCAATCTCAAATCACTGTCTGGTACGGTGACTTCTCAAACACACACAATGAAGAAAAATGAACCCAAGCCTGTTCAGTTCGCCCTCAAAGCTATCATTGTGGAGTCAGGCCTGCTCTGAAAATCTGTCATGCCACATTACGGGAGGATAGCTGCCTCTGCTCTGTCTGCTTTTCATTGGCAGGGGAGAATTCAATGAATATTTTATGGCTATGGATATTTTGTAACATGGTTCTAGTGAGCCAGCTATAGCCGTGTTTAAAACGCCCGTGAACTGAGCAGGGTTCACAGCAGGAGGGCTCTGTGGTGTAGTTAAATCTGTGGCCTGAACACACAGGACGGCTGCTATGCAATGTGCACTTTAAAAAATAAAGGTTGTGAGTAACACCCATTAATGTTTTTCATATGGACCCTCTGGGGAAGCTTTGTAACATTATATGAAGAGCATGGTCCTAACAAAGGACACTCCACAAAAGGCAAATGAGTAGGGAAGATGGGCTCGGATGTGTCTAATATTGATGAATGCAGAAGTCAGTATGAAAATGTGCCCAAGTCGAAAATACATTTGTGAGATTCTCACAAAATAAAAAGAAACGGGTCTATTTATGTATGAAAAAAAAAATCTGGCTGTAAAGATGATGATTCAGACATTTTTGTTTTAACTTCCCAATTATGATGACAAGTGTGGGCCGAGGTGGCACCGCACCTCCAAAAGAGGCAGAGCGCTGCTATTTGCTTTATTGAAATATGATATTGTGTCCCCGTGAAAAAAAGACCATTAAAAGCTTCTAAGAATATTTTGAGATGCCAAAAATCTCTTATGAAATATCAAGAATGATTATGGCTTGCCGATGGTCTAATTCCAAAAGAAAAAAAAACAAGTAGAACAAATTTCTGTATAAATCATTCCTTTGAGCAGTTTACACAAGAATAGATATAAGAATGATTTGTTTTGCTTGTGTTGCATGAGTGAGGGACTTTGTGTAGTTATGGTTCTGCTTAAAACCATTTCTCATGTAAAATATCCTTGTTTTAGCATGCGATGCCATTAGTCAAAAAATCTTAGGGAAAAAATATATTTACTGTTTTTATGCCTTATAAATATAAATAACTTAACAAGTGTTCATTTGGATTAGGCATTTCTTTGTTCATAACTATTTGAGACTTTATAAATGTCAATTACTGTGATTTGGTTTTGAATGTGAGAAGATAATTGTGGTTGTTAATATTATATAATGGCTATATTACATCATTTTGACTCAGAGAATAAATAATTAGTCAAAATTATATACTATAGACATAATATTACTAACAGAAGAAATTCTTATGGTATAATTTCCAAAAAAGAGCTATCGGGAGTTTAAGTATTAGTATAGCAAAATGCAATTACCTGCTGAAGGTTTTCAAATTAAAATTAGAAATGCAATCAGTTCAGACCTTCATATAGAAAATAATTACAGAGCAAACATAAAAGTGGCGTACTGTTGTTCACATCGATCAGAGTTACATCAAAGCAGCTGCTGACTTTGAACATATGCCCTATATGAGTTCAAAACCATCCATCAATGTCTTTCCACTGGAATACTGAGAGCAGTCGATATCACACGAGTGAAAACAGTGTAGCTAAAGGTGACCAGATTTCTGAAATGGAAATGGGACATTTCCTAGTTCAGTGGTCAAAATGGCATACATAGTAACCATTGCAAATAGCAAAATTACTTTAGTTAGTTTTATAGTTAGTTCATAAATAGCAAATACTTTGATTGCAATCAAGACAAAACTGCTCATCTTCAAGCCAGCTCAGCAGTTCTCACTAGGATGAATCTCTTTTGTTGTTCTATTGCTATACTATTCCTTTTGCAAATACCTTTTGATGAAATAATATGTTCAGTTATTAAATGTGAACCTAGAATGTCAGTGCATGATATTTGGAAAATGCTGTAACGGTGGTCCAAAATGCCTTCTGGGGTTTTCAACTTTAGGACCCACTTTATATTAAGTGGCCTTAACAACTATGTACTTACATTTTAATTAATAATTTGGTACAATGCACTTATTGTGTACATACATGTTTTTACATTGTACTTATATTTTAAAAATACCTGCATGTAATTGCATCTGTAATTAATTTCTGTAATTACATTTATAGTTACACTGTTGACCAATCCCTTACACCTTAACCCACCCTTAAACCTACCCATACCACCAAACCTGTCCCTAACCTTACCCGTATCCCACCTCAATAGCAGCAAAAGTGTTTTGCAATATAATAGGAACACAATAAGTACATTGTACTTATTTTTTGATGTAAGTACATAGTAGTTAAGGCCACTTAATATAAAGTGGGACCCAACTTTATTTTAGGTCTCTCGCTACCCTTTTCAAACTATGGCAATAGTGATGCCAAGGTCATGGGTTCAAATCCCAGCAATTGCATGAACTGAAAAATGTATGCCTTCAATGCAATGTACAGTAAATTGCTTTGGATACACTTGTGAAAGTATTGTGCTTAATTTTACTTAATGTCCAGTTAATACATTATAATAATTACACAAATGTGATTACAAATATTTAAATATATGATACAAATTTTAATAGACATGACATCAGTCTTACGTCTTTCTTATGTGGGTCAACAAAGCACTCTTAAGTTCAAATAATTGCATGAATATAAATTGTTGTAAATAACATGCATTTAAGTGTCTGAACATTACATTGTTTCTTACATAAGTATATTGAAGTGTCCAACATTTTTCACAAGGGTAAAAGCTCTTTCCAGATGCATACATTTAAATGTCGGCAAGATGTCCATCCCTCACTTTCCCATAACTGCGGAGAAGCATGTCTGTGACGCGGTTGGTAAGCAGACATGAGAGTTGAGATTGATGGTTGTTGTGGATAATGGCAGGCTATCTCAGTATCTGTCTGCTTGCCGTACGGAAAGATTCTTCCCTCATTCTTCCCTCATATTTTTATCAGTGTCTACTGATAAAAAAAAACATCATTGTGAGATGTGATTGAAACAAGGTACTTTTGGTGTTTTGTTGTGTGTGTTTGTGTGTGAAAAGCTCTTCCTCAGTCTATAGAAAAGGGATCTTTGTCATGAAAATGTGTTGAGCCAATTCCCAGAAATTCAGTTGGGATCGTGCATTACAATCACAAGTCCATTAGAAAGAGCAGCATGGTTCAAGCGATAATAATGATGATAGTGACTATATCATTTCATATACATTCTCCTCAGCATAATTGATGAGTACAATTAAGATTTCCATTACAAGAGAACAGATGTTGTTAGCCTCTTGCTGATAATGGACTTTGATCAGGCTATGATAAATTTGCAGAACTGATTAAACTTAAGAAGTTTAAACTGCATTAGTGTGTAGTGTTCCTCCATGGGTGTCATGATGTATTGTATACTTATTTTCAGTGACAAATAATTTATTAACTCATTTAAAAGCATCTTGAGTGTATCACAATGATATGGTCTTGACACTGAATCTTTATAATTTAGGTGAAGTTATACACAATCAGTTTTAATCCAGCCACAACAGAGTTCTAGTATTAACTAATCGTTCTTCTCAGTGAACTGGATAGCTAATTGGAGTGTTTCAGTCTGAAACTTAGCCATAAAATAAATGAATTTGAACTGAGGCTTGCTGTGATATTGGCAAAAAGTTACTATCAAAACTATGGATCAATTCATGCAATAGATTCTGTTCTTTCAGCGAGGGGATATTTTGAGTATTCAGTCATTGTAGTTCGGTTCGTGTGAAGTGAAATGAGGTATGACGGTGACCTTTACTAATTAGGTGTTGAAAACTTGAATGGGTTTATACAGCTGAATGGTCTTGAGCATTATGTCTAAATGACGTTTTTCTCTTGCAGATCTAACACTGAAAATACATTTACAAGAAGTCAGAATTCAATGCAGTTATCAAGAACTGTTACTCTTTTATGTGTATGTAGGGGTCATGAGATTTAATTCAGCATATTTACTAAATGGTTGTTCATAACCTTGTGAAAAATAAGTATACTTTTAACAAACTTAAAACAAACTTTTAAAAAGAGTACTTATGGAAATAATTTACTTTGAAACAATATACTTAAGTGCAAATTGGTGCAAAGTTTTCGAACACGTAACTGCGTGTTACTTACAATTAAATGAAAATGTATCATAGTTTAAAGCTATATTAAATGCAGTTTGTTGAACATAAGAGTACTTTTTTGATCCTCTTAAGTAGGACTTAGGTACATCTTTATATGTATTGTCATAATTCTGTCTTTGAAATATGGTTAAAGTGCATTATACTGACAAGCATTCATGGTAAACTAAAATATACATTAATTTAATTGATATTTAAACTTGAATGTCATGTATTTGATTGTATTTTGCAATTTGCTACATTTAAAATATATGCACTTTAAATGTGATATTGATGTGATACACTATGGTTAGAAATAATTAGGTTAGAAATATTCAAGCACTTTACATGTGATTTATGTAGTATAGTATGCAAGTCAAAACATCAAAATTAGTGTACTTTAAAGCATGATAAAAGATTAAAACAAAATGCATTTTAAAGTAAACTTTTGTTTACTTTAAACAAAACAAAAAAAAAAATTGACTGTTACAAATTGCACTTTTAAAAGTGTACTGAAATGTAATGTGAAAAGTGAACTCTTTTTAAATACACTTAAGTTGCCTTTTATTTCATTAATATTATATTATCTGCAAGTATTATTTTGAGTCAGTATTTTTTATTCTTATTATTATTTATTAGCTTGTTTAATTAAATCAAGTTTAGTTACCACAATATAATAAGAGGTCAAAGGACAATATTCTGATAAGAAAATAATTCCAAGGTAGGAATTCTCTCCTAAAATTTCAGTTATTCAGAAATTATTCAGAAATTATTCAGAAAGTGCTGCAGATAACACACTCTTGGACTAAGGGCTCAAACTTTTTGCATGCTCAAACTCAACCATTTTTGCATGTCAAGTAATTGTTCACGGGATCACTTTCAGATTAGCTGTAGCAGAGCTTGTAAGCCCTGTATGACTTGAAGAAAAAGCTCCACTATGCCTCTACAAGACGTGAAAACTACAAATGGCCTTTCTTTCATTATGTTAATGAAGCATCGAACAGGAATCTATAATAGGGTTTTGTTGTTATCCAGTCTTCAATTTATCCTGAACTCATTAAGTGCTTGAGTCACATAACGTCGCTCCTGTGTTGTTTGAACACGCTGCCGTGTACGGCGACATATATCACTCACCTAGAAAAACACTTGCTTTAATTCAGAGCCTGTGAAAGAAACAGTCTGCCACAACCCTCCTCTTCCTTTTTATTTTTCACAGTGTCTTTGTATTTATGCACACGTTGACATTTCAGGGATGGGATTACAGAGCTTGAGAGACGCCTTCAGTGATAGTCTTGACTAACGTGCTGTCACGGACCGGGATAAGTGTCATGCATGCATAAAGTCTTCACAAAATTAATAGAATGGTCTAAACCCTCTCCTCCATCTTATGGCGGATCACGGTTATATTTCATTACCGTCTAATAGGGATAAATGAGACGCATATCTCACATTGACTTCTAATTGAGTCAGAACGCGATGTTAGGCTGCACATGTGCTGGCAGGCTGATATGTTGAAGGGAATGGATAGAGGAATGTTGGAGATTAGTCATGGTGTCTTTTTCAGGCATATACACTCCTCCATTTGCTTTGTTCATCACAAAGGACACTTCAAGACTGCACACCAGAAAAAAAAATAAGACTGAGTGATCAATCAAGCCTGCAGAGACTCATGGGATTTTTTCCAAGCCATGATTTACATCAGTAAGAATTCTTCTGTGAGAGAATATAAATTTGTTTTAACATTTTTCCATAATTTACTCATGTCGCTCTGACCCTGAATTATTTTGTCTTCCATTAAACAAAAAAGGAAAATATCTAAGCTTATGTCTTACATATAATAAAAGTGGATGGTACGCTGAAAGAAACTGTAACATAAAAATTATAACATCTAAATTAACTGATTTTATTCAAGTCAAAAATATTAAGTAATATCGCTGAGTAAGCAAAATACATTAATTCATACCACCAAAGCTTCATTATATGGGTTAAAATGGCTATTTAAAGTAACAAATTCCATGCTACCACTTTTCACAGTTTGAGGCTTCAAAACAAGGACAAACTATCATGAAAGTCCATATGACTAGTGTGCTATATTGTAAGTCGTACAATAATCTTCTCAATAGCTCTCAAATCTGATCTGAGGACATATACAGAGCTCTGGCATGAAACTCTAGATGGTGCAGTCTGATAGGTCTAACTCAATCTGACCTAATGACATCATCACATGGCACAGCGGATTGGTTCTCTCCTGTATCGGTAGCCAATGAGCTCGCTGCTCAACATTCAAATATATGATTAGTGCTGGCAGTAGCAATTGCAGCTTGCTTCAGAAATCCCCCACCTTCCCCAGCTCCACCTGTATAGATCTGCTACAAGGTGATTCATGTACGCTATATGGGGGTTATTTCATGTATGTTATATTTGGAGCAGCAATATTTCTTACATGCTCACAGCAGCATGTTGTGGATGTATTGCAGCAGCAGCAGCGTAGCAGATCTATTCTGCCAAGACCAAATACATTAACATTGTCATGTACATTACCATGCCAATCCCTCCCAGAGTTGTCATGACATAATTTGTTTTAATGAATTGCAATTGGCCATCACAATAACCAAAGGTGTCAGTGATCTCAAACCTGCTGTGATCCATCCAAATGCACCAGTTATTAACTGAACACAAGTGAGAATGAGATTTGTGGGCAAATGAAACATCTGGTAACACTTCATTTTAGAGTGTCCTTGTTACATGTACTTGCTATGGTAATAACAGTAAATTATGCATACTTATATGCAACTAACCCTAAACCAAACCCAGTAACACTTTATTTTGCAGTCCTGTTCCGCATGTATATACTATGTACTTATTATAGTAATTACAATAACTTGTAATAATAAGGTACTAACCCTGAACCTACCCCTAAACCTAACCTTAGTAACACTTTAGATTAGGGAACACATTCACTATTAACTATTAGTTTTCCCTCAGAAAACTCGTACTTTGCTGCTTATTGATAGTAAGTAAGGTAGTTGCTGTAGTAGTTATGTTTAGGTCTAGAGTTAAGGGATCTAGAATATGGTCATGAAGAATAAGGCATTAATATGTGCTTTATAAGTACTAATAAACAGCCAATATGCTAGTAATATGCATGCTAATAAGCAACTAGTTAATAGTAAATAGTGTTCCCTTATCTAAAGTGTTACCCCTAATGTTAACCAATGTAGTTAACTTATATTATCCAGTGCTTTCTTAGGTAAGTACACCGAAAGTGCACATACTATAAAATAAAGTGCAACCCCAAAGCTTAAACTCTAAACTCTAACCCTATTGTAAGTGCATGTTGTTAATTAATATTACTCGGTACTTAAATGTATAGTTACACTGTAACAAGTCCACCAAACTTTTCATTTAAGAAGAAAAAAAAAGTAGTCAACACTCAAATACGTATGTTCATAGGATTGTTGACTTTCATGCCTATATACCCTTGAGGTTTTCCTTTTTCCTAAACATCCGAGACCTCCGGAACTTTATCAAACATTGTCAAAGTACATTACTCTTAAAACAAGTCCAGCTCCCTGCTGGGAGGTTCTTGTTGGTGGCAGAAGTTTCCGGGTACCTGGGGTGGCCGACTTTCTGAGACAGTGACACTGAAGGATATATTATTAACCTCCCACTGCTCTTATTCATAAAGTGATTGGTTTGCCTGATGCCTTCTTTCAGAAGAGGAAGTTCATGCTGTTTCTCGAAAAAAAGTCAAATCTGTTTCTTATTCCACACTCTGCCTAGGTCAACGGTCAACAGCACATATGCGGTCATAAGGCTGTGCAGCTGAAAGGAAAGGGTGATGGCACTAACATTTGAACTGTTCCAAAACATAATGCAACACCACTTGATTATTTTTCTTTTTAGAATGATTTTATTGATGCTGAGTCATAACAGGATGCAAATAGAAGCATGTGTCATATTTCAAGCGGATAGAAACAATAATGCAAATAGCTGGCAGGCCGGTACTACACTATTTGGACTATAAATCTCAACAGTGATAACATGCAATATTAGTATATGTTGAATCTTAAAATTATATGGTTACACTTTAGAATAATGGCCCGTAATTAATAGGTAACTATGCATGACGTAATGCAGGACCAATAAGTAGTACTAGAGCAGGGGTGTCAAACTCAATTCCTGGAGGGCCGGAGCCCTGCAGAGTTTTTGTTCCAGCCCTGCTCCAACACACATACCATGTAGTTTTCAAATAAGCCTGAAGGACTTGATTAGTTGGATCAGGTGTGTTTAATTAGGGTTGAATCTAAACTGTGCAGGCCTCCGGCCCTCCAGGAATTGAGTTTGACACCCCTGTACTTGAGTAACACTTCGGCTACTATAAAATAATATGGAAACAAGATGAACTAATCATTAAGTAATAGTGAATTTAGGACTGAGATAGTTCCTTATTAGGTAATCAATAATTACTGAATGATAATAAACTCATTAGGATCTATTAAATAACTATGAAAATGATAAAGAATTACTAATTAATTACTAATCACAACATTAATGTGTCTGATATGTGAACAGACTGTGAACATGGTCATAAAATGCACCCAAGTGTTATATAGTTATTTTTTTCACTTTGAAATAATAGCCCAGATCACTAGTAGTTCCTGAAGAGTGCCTAGGTAACACTTCAGTAGTAATGGTTTTCACATGAGTTTCAGAAATAATTATTAATTAATATATTTTAGGTCTGATACATACTGTGCAGAAATGCAGTGTATTTCTGAGTTACACTGATATTTTAACTTGGAGGATGTAAATTTGTTATTAAAGAACATAATATGGATACGACTTCATCAAGGATGCATATTTTTGTTGACAAGAGAACATACAGGTGCATCTCAATAAATTAGAATGTCGTGGAAAAGTTAATTTATTTCAGTAATTCAACTCAAATTGTGAAACTCGTCCTGTAAGTGTTTATAATCATAAGGAGTCGAAATCCTCTAAGGCTGTTCCTAGTTTCACATACAGCAGGCTGTTCAATAACTCTTGTGTAAAATCAATCATATTTGTGTTTGTGTTGATTTTCTAACTCTATCGCATTGATCGTGTTGATGCTTTTCTGATAATTCCAACCTGGTCTCATAAAAATACGTACCTCTGGGTACTTTTCTGCAACACCGTTTTTACGTACCTTACTGCACGTTTCGCCGCAGTTTCAAAGAGAAATGTCCACTGAGTGGCGCTAAAACACGGGTTCAATACGTGAACCCT
>NW_015554147.1:657386-695145 GCF_001515605.1 Sinocyclocheilus anshuiensis
GTTTTTATTACGTTGATATAGGTACGTATTGCTGTGTTTTTATTACGTTGATATAGGTACGTATTGCTGTGTTTTTATTACGTTGCTTCAGGTATGTAGTTTAGAATTCAAATATCCGGGGACTGTCGCTAAAAGTATCGTATTGGAAATATGCTCTACACCAAACACAACCCTAAACCTACCCGATAGTGTTAACAAATGCAAAACTGATATAAAAACGCATGTGTTGATGCAACCGTGCCATTTGAACTTCCTTATATGCAGATTTGAACAGTTTTGTCGAAGCGTAGATACACGGGATTCGAATCAGAGCTCCTCACCTCTCAAGTAGCCTACGTCTCCGTACTCCGTGAGCTACCAAACAAACCTACTGTTTATGAAAACCCATAGATATGAAGCTGGATATGTGTGATGCTAACATTCAAAAGCATCAGTTTTCAAATCTCCCAGCATATTAAAATTGTTTTGAAGTCATAACATAATATTCTTCAAGTAATTGTGCAAAAATTACACTTTATTAATCGAAACTCTGTAAATTTGTGTGAAAAGGAATAAAAGGTTTCGGAGTTTTACTGACTCTAGTGTTCATTTATTTTGGAAACTGCAGTGATATATGTACTTATTGGTACGTATTTCGCGTCTCGCGAAAAAGTGCCCCCAGGTACGTTTTTGCCATGAGACCAGGTAGGATAATTCCTATATGATATGTTATAAACATAAAAAACTTTTATAAAATAAATTTTATTTTATTTTATTATTATTATTATTATTATTATTATTATTATTATTTTATTTATTTTTTGCTCCCATAGCTTGAATCCCGGGGGCATTTTTGTCATTTTTGGTGTCATTTCTGACCCAAGTCCCCATTCATTTCTGACTGGCACATAATGAACAAATAAACGGGTAAAGGCAGGCCCATGGGCAGGATCAGCCTAGTCCAATGGTAAGTCCGGCCTCGCACACAAGCATACTTGATGATGCTGGACAGCATCTGTATTATGTTATTTAACCACAAAACTCCTCCAAATCAAAACATTGTTTGTTTGAATATAAATCACAAGTCTTAACTCTACAGTATGTGTCAGACCTAAACTACATTAAAAATAATTATTTGTGAAACCCATGTGAAACCCTCACTATTCAAACATTACACTCTTCAGGAATTATAGTGATCTGCATTATTATTTTAAAATGAAAAAGAAAAGAAAAAAAAAGTTTTGTCTTTAATATAATGGTCCAGGTCACTAGTGGTTCCTGCAGAGTAATAGGTAAAACTTGGATAGTGGTGCATTTTATAACCATGTTCACAGTAAAACAGACAATAGCTCACATATCAGACACATTAATGTTGTGATTAATAATTAATTAATTCTTTATCATTTTCGTAATAGTTCTTAATGAGTTTAATCTCATTAAGTAGCTAATAAGGAATTATCTCAGTCTTAAATTCGCTATTACTTACTGATTAGTTCATCCTGTTTTCATAGTTAATAGTAGAAGTGTTAGTACTAAGAACTAAGCATACCGTAAATACAGTTTGCTAAATGGGTAACTTTAAATTTTCCAGAATGTTTCAGAATGTTAAAAGTGTCAAAAAAAAACTCCTGTAGCAATTAAACAACATAAAGCTAATGAGGTAGATGGATGTTTAATATCACTAAATCAAGAGGACAGTGACTCCTTGATCTTTAATACAAGTTCACAGCTCAGCACTATGATTAGAACAAAGACTTGCTTTTGGTTGTGTGATTAATTAATGCTGTACTTATGTTAAGAAAGTCCTGAGGTCACATTGTCTCACTTAATTGTAGCTGTATAAAAATTAAAGATGTGATATAGGTCAGGCTCATTGTCTTTTGAGTTTAAACCCCAGATGAATACCTCAGCCCAGATTTAGCAAACTTTACAGAGCGCTGTAGCCATGGAGATGGGCGGAGCCAAGCTGAAAGATTTCACACTGAAACAAAAGATAGTAACTTTCACAAAACAGTGCATTTTTATAGAGGGATGAATGGAGTTTGAGTGCCAAGTTGTATCATTGACCTTTTCTCAGGGCGCATGCTCTCAAGATTGTATCTTTCTCATAAAAATGGTTCAGGCGGGCAGTTTAATTTCAGAAATGGAATTGCTTTGATATTGTTTTACTCTTCAGATGGGCTGTGTTGTCTTGAAGGGTTGTTTTTTCCCCAGTCAGCCATTTTTCATGGATACTATTTTTGGCCTGTTATATTCCATTTTGCTATCTCTGCGGTGCCAGCTTGACTGTTTCTGACCTGCTTCCATTGAGGTCAAGTTTCTGACCTTTGGGTAGACGATTTATTTTTTTTTTTTTGTGACTCACTTTGAGGAAAATAGGAAAAAGTTTCACACCACACAGATTATTATTTGCTCTCTCGAAGGTTGATGCTCTACCTGTATGTAATTCAGTAATGTCTGTTAGTGAGATAAAGGAGAAAGCCAGCTTTTAGTAGCCCAGATTTCCACTCACAGTTCAGCCAACAATGCTCAAAGCCATCAACCATGGTATTGCAACTAAAATGATTCTACAAAGCTTAAAGAGCAAGACAAAAACAGGCTTTATCTAAAAAGAAAAATGGTTTACCATTTTCTTTAATCTCATGCTGGATGATTCTCATCCTTTTTTAGAGTAAAGGAGATGTACTGTTAAGACTGCATTTGCTTCTATTTATAGAATACTAATAAATAAATAAATAAATGTTTGCCAATATGCATGAACGCACACACATCAATGACTTCACTAGAACACCAGCCATAAAGTGCAAACAAAAATACAGAGTTGAGTGTTAATCTGATTTATAAATTAAATTATTTTTTAACTTTAGTGAAGGAGGACAAGATCACCCGCTTAAATGCATCTCATTTGTTTGTGTCACCAGGGGTGTTGCAATGAATATATAATGGCAGAATCTCACAGAAGATTATAAGAGATTTATAAATTCATTTCCTCATAATTTTCCCAAAATTAATCACTATTCTCTATCAACTGGCATTTGTTATCTGGGTGTTTGCAGTTTGAAATACCCATAATGTATATATTAAATCTTTAAAATTGCACCTTTTGTGCTCCACAAAGTCATTGTTTGGATGAGGGTGAATTAATGATCACAGAAAAGTCACTCCTTTAAATACTCCTTTCAAATTTGACAAACGTAGCATAAAAAATGGAAGTCCACAGTGATCTAGATTGAATCCAGTCCTAGGCTACAGCATCTCATTTAACACTTCAAGTGCTACAACACTGTTTTCATTTCCCCTGTGCATTCTAATAAAAAGCAGGCTAGAAAATGGTAGTGGGTAATCTACAGAAGTAATACATTTTAACTATTTTTCCAGAACTAAGAAATATGTGATGATCATGACTTATCAGCACAGTGTATTAAATCTGAATGATCTTTGCAGAGCGACAGGTCCCATGTCCTATTTGTAGAAATATGTCATGATATAAAATCATGCTGGAGAGAAAACGGGTGAGAGAGAGAAAAAGAAGATTAAAAAAAGAGGAGCTGTAAAACTGTAGTGTAAACAGACGGTGCTCAGATGAAAGTCTTGGGATGAGAGCAGATTTGTGCATTTCCTCATAATTTTCCCAAAATTAATCACTATTCTCTATCAACTGGCATTTGTTATCTGGGTGTTTGCAGTTTGAAATACCCATTTGCTCGGAGTCTGAGCTTTACCCCATGAGGCTAGTGCGTAAAATTGTCATAAGTGATGTTTAGTAAAACAAGAACCCAAGAGGAATGTAAAGGCTCGGAGTAATTATTAAGACTGACAGTCTGTTGAGTACTGAAGTCTTTCACAATGTTGCCATGAGAGATAGGATAGCATTTATGGCCTTAAAGGTGTAGAGTACAGAAATCTCCTACTTTTTTCACTGGACTAGGCTCTAGAAGTATCCAATCAAAATGATGTATTAAAAATAATTTTTTATCATCATTGATTATATGCATAAAACTTTTGGATCTACAGCATTTTAAATATATAAGAAGTTTCCTGATTATATAACTCACATTGCTTAATGGAAATAATGAGAGAACTATTGCTCTGGTGACTAGTTTTATTCGTTTTTCCCACAACATCTACAATGCTTTCGCCTGCGGTTACAGTCATCTATATTATAAATAATCATTAGATGCATATTGTATGCATTTTACACAAAAATAGCATTTTTGACTGAAATTCCAGAACTGTCAGCAAACTGACTATCTAGATTGCACAGTGATGGTTGCCAACAAATGGGACGCTACATTTTAATCCAAAACCTTTGGATATTGACTAAATATTGTCAGTGTGTTTTGGCTTTAGTAATATTTCTCCAAGAAATAGGCAAGAATGAACTTTCATGATTCTTCTTCTTCTTATTTGACAACAAAGCACTTGAAAGCGAAGAATCGTAACTACTACTTTGTAGTTGTAAGTAGGAAATTTGACATGAAGGCAGCACAAGTACAGAGATTTTTTTCATATTTCATTTCCCCTGTGCATTCTAATAAAAAGCAGGCTAGAAAATGGTAGTGGGTAATCTACAGAAGTAATACATTTTAACTATTTTTCCAGAACTAAGAAATATGTGATGATCATGACTTATCAGCACAGTGTATTAAATCTGAATGATCTTTGCAGAGCGACAGGTCCCATGTCCTATTTGTAGAAATATGTCATGATATAAAATCATGCTGGAGAGAAAACGGGTGAGAGAGAGAAAAAGAAGATTAAAAAAAGAGGAGCTGTAAAACTGTAGTGTAAACAGACGGTGCTCAGATGAAAGTCTTGGGATGAGAGCAGATTTGTGAGTGATTGAATGTCTTTGTGATCTCATGGCCATCCTGTGATGCTTTAATCTGGCTCTTATTTTGTGTAAAGTAAAACCCTCATTATATGAGGCAAAGCTGACAACTTGTTATAAAAATGGAGATGAAGACAAGCCTTTTATTAAATTCCTCCTCTCACCATAGAAACCTGTCACACACTGACTTCAACTAGATTACTACAGCCGATAATCTTGCTGTCTGGATTTCAAAATAGAGCCACACTGAGAAATTTTAAGGTACTGTGATGGAATGACACAACACTGGGAACAATAAGTATCTGGTCCTCTAGAGCGCTCTGCAGGCAGCGTTTTGTGTGCTTTAATTAAACTGGGGAATTAAACAGTGATTGGTCCTTTCATCTCTCACACACATTAAAGAAAAGCAGGTCAGAGCAGTTAGCCTTCCACTGAGTGCTACTCTTTCATGCCATTCTCATTTATTTTTTTGTGACTGCTACCTTGTTCACAGGCTTGTTTTTCCCCCCAAGAAGCTTCCCGTTGGAGATACAAGCATTTGTTTTTATGGTCAAGGGATACATGAAAAGAGAAAATTCTGTGGTTTTATTAATCATATCAAAGGTTGCTGTGACGATATGCTTAGCCATGACAATTTCATTTTGCGGGGTTTGAAGAGATGGGATTATCATTTTCCAGTACATTATAATATACAGACACGTGAAGCAGACATGCCAATTCTGTGGTTTTATTAATCATATCAAAGGTTGCTGTGACGATATGCTTATTAATATTACACAGCCATGACACTTTCATTTTGCGGGGTTTGAAGAGATGGGATTATCATTTTCCAGTACATTATAATATACAGACACGTGAAGCAGACATGCTATCTTTGAAGAATCGTTTGACTTGGCTAAAAGTCAAGCAAGCAATAGTTCACCCAAAAATGAAATTGTACTTACCCTCAGGCCATCCAAGATGTAGATGGGTTTCTTTCTTTATCTGAACAGATTTGGAAATTTAGCATTGCATCATTTGCTCGCCAATGGATCCTCTGTAGTAAATGGGTGCCATCAGAATGAGAGTCCAAACAGCTGATAAAAACATCACAATAATCCACAAGTAATCCACACGACTACACACTTACTTCCAGCAAAAATCTGAGTTCGCTATTCATAATAGCTTTCTCAAGTGAAAAGGATGCATAGTCAAAACGGCCAAAACAGTTGTAAACAAAAACGCCTGTGGATTTTGATGTGAGAGAATAATAGGAGATGGTTTAGGGTGCCATTTGGGACAGGGCCTTTCTGACGGCACCCATTCACTGCAGAGGATCCAATGGTGAGCAAGTGATGTAATGCTAAGTTTCTCAGAATCTGTTCCGATAAAGAAACAAACTCATCTACATCATGAGTGCTGTGAGGGTGAGTTCATTTTACACTCTAAAAAATGCTGGGTTAAAAAGGGACAACCCCAGCTATTTGGTTGTTTTGACCCAGCGATTGGGTTCAAAACATCCCAACCGCTGGGTCAAAATAACCCAATAGCTGGGTTTGTCCCTTTTTAACCCAGCGCTGGGTTATATTTAACCCAGCATTTTTTAGAGTGTAATTGATTATTTTTCTACAGTTTCCTATTACTAAACATTTTTCAAATTGTCGTCCATGCTATGCTAGGCCGCTCTGCATATGTTAGCATGCTGTGATACACTGTGATAGTCTTAGATGTATAATATTGACTATTATAGTGAAGGAAGCAGAATTATATTTTCTAAGGGTATTTTCACTGTCCTCCTTGTCAGTGGCTTATTTATTGCATAAAGCTCATCAAACCAGTTTATGTCATAGCACACTAAATTAGCTTTCTCATCATGACAAAGCATTGTTTTTTTGTTTTGCAACATGTTCTGATAAATCATGCCATATTAGAAAAAATGTGCACAAATCATGCCATAGCCTTTCTTTTCTGAGTAAATGCATGTATTTTTTCATTAAGTGTCTTTTGTATCAATCTTTGTACCTACTGGCATGAATCACTAAGTGAATCACTAAACCAAACTGCTGGAAAACAGTTCTCATTTTAATAATGATGCAACAATGAATATGTAAACAGAACAAAGAAAATGAAACATGTTTTGCTGATCTCATTATTATTCATGTGTTTTTCCCCAAATGTTTGCAAAGAACACTGATACATACAATATCAAACCTGAGTCTGACAGACACATAAAAAAGTGGTCATGTTTTTTTGTATAATGACTGCTAAATTACTTGATACATTCATGCCTATCATGACATTTTCATATGAATACATCAAAATGGTTAACTGCCACCATCTAGCATGTCTGAATGACTACCCTGGCTAAAGACAAAAATTCATTGAAAATGAATATGATGTGGAAAATTACTTTCAATAATAAGAACTTATGAGCATGAAACTTGATAAATAACAACAGAGAACATTTGTTTGTCTCTAAAACTGCATACGTTAAAGCATTTGCATTTTAAAAGCTGTCCATATATTCATATTGTACAGATCGACAAAAAGTTATCTAAATCGGTGAGGAAAATGATAAAATTACTGCTAATTACAAAATCACTGACTGTCTGGATTCCACTGTGTGCTGTTTAATAGAACCTTTGTGCTTCCAAGTTTCCAAGACTCAGCAAATGTCACATAATCCAAAAAGTGAGGCTCAAGAAGAGTGGTTTAGTGCTCTAGAATCCCATTAAATTTTCAAACCTTTCAGGACATAGTTATTTTTATATGTTTCTTTATTTTGACAAGCCGAGCAGCTTCTAAAATTGCCGACCAGCGATGAAGTGAAGCTGGGTTGACATATTCATGCTCCTTCCCCTTACTGCCTCATTATTGTTAGACAGTCCATAAACAGTGTGTCTATCCGCTGCACCTGCATGAGGTCTTATTGTTTGCCAGTCCCTCAAGTGTTTCTTAATATGACAGTTATTGTTTGAGATGTTCCCCAACATTCCCTTGGTCTGGACAGGAGATCCGCTATATGAATATCTCGGAGATGGTGAGGCACATCAAAATAGCACTTTTACACTGCAGAACGGATGGTGAATGCTTACAGTTTATCATTCGCCCTTCTCAATACATCACCTCTCAGATCCATCAAAGCCAGATTCCCAGTAGAAAATCAACTTCTGAGGGGAGTCTAGTTTTTAACAAGCATTATCCCTGGAGAGCAATTTAGGTCTCTGCACCGGGGGTCAACGTGTCTGTCTCATGTTATCTGTGCTGTGGAGACCTACCCATCTGCTTGTTTGAAGCATCTTTCTGTTTAGGATGGCATGGCTGGAAATTGCTTCTGTCAGGACAGATAAGCAGCTCAGTGGGCGCAGTGGTCCCTTTACACCTCGTGACAATAAAGGTTTAAAAAGGAGGGGGGTTTGTAGCAATGCCAGAGAAGAACCATTTTTGATTCCCCAAAGAACTTTTCAGCAAACAGTTCTTAAAAAAAACATTTTAATAATCTAAAGAACCTTGTTCCACTAGAAAGAACCTTTTGTGCAATGGAACGATCCCAGGGGTATTAAAGATTCCTAATGGAACCATCAATTCCAATAAAGAACCTTTATTTTTAAGAGTGTAAAAATAAAGGTTCTTTACTGGCATCAGTGGTTCCATGAAGAGCCTTTAGCATCCATGGAACCTTTCTATTTCACACTGGTTCTTTATGGTGGAAAAATGTTCTTCAGATTATTGAAATGTTAAAAAAAAATGGTTCTTTGAAGAACTGCTCCCAAAAATGGTTTTTGTATTGCATCGCTGCGAAAAATAGAAACATTTTTTGGAACCTTTATTTGTTTATTTATTTGTGTATGAAGAACCATTTGTGGAATGGATGTTAAAGGTTCTTCATGGAACCATATATACCAAAGAACCTTTATTTTTAAGAGTGTTAGTGGTCTCCATGGGTCTCAATGCATTAATAGTCTGTTTTGTTTGTTCTCAGTCTCTCTTCTTTATTCATTTTCTGTTCAAGGGATTAAATTTCATAGAAGTTAATTAATTACATGAGGATGTTTGTTTGATGTCCTGCATGTAAGCCAGGAGCTCTTCACTTTAAGAGGAAAGATGAATCAGTGTATCAGACATGTTAAAAGCTCTACTGAGCTCTGAACTTTTAATGACTCTAGATGTAAAATACTAGTAAAAGTCATTATATTTCAAAGTGTCTGAACCTTTGCCTTAAATTAGTTGAGTATTCAAAGCCATCTCTCTGCTCAAGCTCGACATAACATGGTTCGAAGCTGGCAGCTATCAGGACTCATTCGTTAGAAACCAAAGACAGGTTCATCAGCGGAAAATGAAGGGCGGCCTTAATTTAATTTGTTAGAGAAATTAATGGCAAATGTGAAATTAATCCTGTCATTCCAAGTCCACATTTCATTTTTGTAGGTTGCCCTGACTGGCGATAAGTGCCATAGTTTTGAACTACAGCTTTTTGACAACTTATCCACCAAACGTGCTGCTCAGACACCAAAACCTGGAAGGGGCTTTCTAGCAGTGGTGCAATATACATGCAAATTACATATCACCATGATTTTCACAGATTTTGGATATTTAGAGACTTATTGGCATAGGGGAGACTGGGGATGGTTGTAACATGGGTCAGTTGTAACACTTCCAGTTTCTCCAATCAGGAGAAAGTTACAAATCACCTGATTCACTTCACACATGCTCAATTTAGTCCTTATTCCATGTGTGATTGAGTAGAGCCCTGTGGCAGACACGGCAGATTTTAGAGAGGAAAAGCTAAATTTGAGGTAAGAAAGTAACTTTTTGAACTAATTTATTTTTGTGATCGCAATGCCTGCTTTGTAGTTAACCCCATAACAGTTCAATTATGTTTTCTGTATGTCTGTGTAGATATTTTTACATTTACATTTAGTCATTTTGCAGAGACTTTTATCCAAAGCGACTTACACATTTCCATGTAGGTTGTTAGTGCTAATGGTTTGGCTGTTCGCTAGAGTGAGCTAGTTCATGGCTACAATAATCTGGGCTTGTTGTAACAACAAGACTCTGGATTAGTTGTAACATCAATGAAACATGTTACAGCCTACTTCAAGCAAATTTTTTGTTGTATTTTTATGTTTTCTTTTAATTTCAGTATGCCTAGGTCTTGGAAGAGAAAGACAAACTGAGGGGTGTCTCTCAGCGTTCAAATGTTCAAGTTCAATTTTATTATGGCCAATTGCTATGACAGAAACAAACATGTACATTCACTCACCCCATCTACAATCTCTGCCAGTACCGAGACTCGAACCCACGACCTATGGGTTACAAGTCCGACTCTCAACTGCCCCCAATAAAATGTCCCCAAACAAATTTTATTTGTTTTGTTACACACACATACACACACCAATTATGTTGAAAAGTCAGTGTTGAATAAAAAGCTTTCAACATCCATTTTTTTGTCATAAGCCTTATTTCATTATGTTACATATCACTCCGGTGGATATCATAATGTTACATCTCACCCCAGGGTATGTTACAACTAACCCGGACTAGGGGGTGAATTGTAACATTTCACTCCTTGTGTTTGAAACTAAACCATTCATTATCTGTTTGTGCTGAAAAGATAACAGCTACGTCATTTAATAGCAGGCACTTGTAACTAGTTTGAATCACAATTTGAATGCACTGGTGAACAAGAACTTCAAGATACAGACAGAAATTTTAAAACTGTTACAACCATCCTCGGTCTCCCTCTATTTTTATCCACATCAGTTAAGGTTTGTCAGACTCTGTTCCATGTTTTGTGTGTGTCCTGCTCCCCATGTGCCTTCCCATGCCCTTATTTGGTTAGTTTCCTGTTCCTCCCCTGATTACTTGATGTTTCATTGCTCCCAGGTGTGTCTCGTCATCCCCTCCTCCTGTGTGTATAAATAGTGTTCCCAGTCCCAAGTTCTCTGTCCGCTGTTAAACGTCTTCCTGAGTTCGTCTCCCTTGGTTCCTGAAAATAAAGTCTTGGTAAAGTATTCTCCAGCGTCTCCTCGTTCCTCGTGTGTGTGCATCGTGACAAGGTTATGCTAGTCTGGTATAAGCTTTCCCAACTGAAATGAAAGCAAATTAGCTATTTGGTTGTGTTTGATATTTGTTTTGCAGCCACTAGTCTGTGTACATGAGAGATCAGATTGGGTTAGACATGGCCATGCACATCTGATATACATTAATGAGATCACACACCACTGCTTCTGTTTCTATAGATTACTTTTTTTTTTTTTTTTTTTTCCAAAAAAAAATGTACTGTATATTTTCAAAAGAGATTCATATGGAGATAGAATTGTTGAATAATTCCAAATAAATAACAAATAAATTACAAATAAATTACAAATAAATAGAATGAGATCCACAAATAAATCTTAGAGTTTCACAAACTTGAAATAAATTCACAAATGAATGAAATGATATTTTCAAATAAATAACATTTTCACAAATACCTTTTTATGTCACAAACACAACTTTGCATGGCATTCATATGTGAATCGCATCCTGTACATTTGTAGATCGCTGCACCCATTTGTGGATCGCTCCCCACACATTTGTGAATGGCTTTCTGTGCATTTGTGGATCGCTGTGCGCATTTGTGGATTTTGAAACATTTCTAGCGTCAAGACGCTGACAATCCACAAATGCGTGGACTCCACCCACCGTCTACTCAAGCCAATCAGATAACAGCCACAGTTTGCCCACCCACATTGTTATTTAATATATGAACGTTTTCGTTGTTGTTGAATTTGGAAAAAGAATGCCTCTACTCTTTATTAAAAACCTAACTATACATACAATTCACTGCAGTTTCCAGCTGAAATGAACACTAATGCAAGTAAAACAGTGAGACTTTTCAACTTTTCATGCAGTTCCTTGCACAATATTTGGGTATGTTATGGCCTCAAAACACTTAGTGCATGATTTGTAAATGAATAGATTTTGACATTTCCATCACATAACCAGCTCAATATGAATGGCTTTTCTGATGCAGTAAACATGCTCAGTAGCTCACCTGGTACAGCATTGCACATGTGATGAGGAGCACTCAGGTATGAGTCCCGTGAAACATAAATCATGATAAAGGAGTTCAGATACAAAACAGCAAGCTAAAATTATGTTTTTAATTTATTTGTTAACAGTCATCTGGAAGGGTGTTCATTTACAGACAAATGTTTGCATAAAAATCGGTGCATAATTTTGTACTTGTTTACTTGAACTGTTTTTCAGCTAAATCAGTGGATCTTGGACTTTGTTAGATGGCAGAGTGAAATGTACTGAAGGTCAGCCAATCAGATCGAAGCTAAAAGTTTTGAGAAAACTCTTGTGTGCATTATGTGCAGTTCTGTGGGTGGTCTGAAAGTACAACACTCAAACACATACATGTGCTTCACTTGTCTAATAAATTCTCTGTATATGTGACACTCACTGACACAAACTTTATTGCTCTTTCTCTCACTAGACTCAGGTGACATAAGTGAAACATCACATCACATAAGTGAAACATTCATCCTTCTGAAGGGCCATGCGCACAGCCATACAGAGGTGTTTTCACATTTTTCCAATAACACTGATAGGTACCGTTTTTTTTTTGTTTTTTTTCAAATCATCTTTTCCACACATGCAGGAAGCTGTCAGCATCACCAGAGCTCTTGTTAACTGAGGCTCATGGCAGAAGTTTTCACTGGAGATTTTGTGACTCAGAGGAACAGACCTGCATTACCTTTCAGTTCAGCTTCATTCCTCTAACCCTGGAAATATGATGGAGCGCAGCAAATTTAGACTGCTTTGAATGTTTCCTCCACCTGCACATTCAGAGTTACTTGTTATGTTGTACTACATTCTGTAAGATGGAAAAAAAATATATGTGCAGTTATTACCTTAAGAAACCGTTTCGCCATGATCCATCACTTAACAAATGGCTGTAATTGGTGTAACCTAATGCACTCAGGTTGATTCAGTCATATTAAATAATATTTTTGACTTTGACTTGAACCAGTTGATTGAGATATTACCACATGCTCACATTTTTACACTACTTGTCAATTTTTTTAACTAATTTCGCATTTTGATAAAATGATGATATAATTTTGTTTCATGTTTGTTTTCTGCACATTATATATTTATTTATTTTCATTTTACACTTTAGTTTAATTTGCCATAGTTACGTTACATGTATTTACTACAGTAATAATGGTAAATTATACATAAGCATGTGCAATTAAAACTAAACGAAACCAAACTCTAAACCTAAACTTATAGTAAGTACATTTTGTTAATTAATAATACTCAACGTAATTACACTGTAATAATGATACATTAAAATAAAGGGTTACACTTTATTTTAAGGTGTCCTCGTTATACTGTAATTATACATTTAAGTACTGAGTAATATTAATTAACTACATGTACTTACTATATGTTTAGGGTTAGGATTAGGGTTTGTCTTAGGGTTACTTGCATGTAATTATGCATAATTAATTGTTATTATAATAGTAAGAACATGTAACGTGTAACAATGATACCTTAAAATAAAGTGCAACCAAAAAATATCCAAATTAATTTTAATTCAGAAATGAAAAGCATGCTCACCATATAAGAGGTGTACTCAAGTCACTGCATGCCTGCATTGCATTTTTTATGTTTTTTGGGGTCAATTATTAAAATCATGCAATAAGAAGTCACATTAAGGCAGGTAAGAACCCAGAATCCCTCAAACCCAAGGTGAGAACCTTACCACTGATTCGATAAGTCGTAGTTCACATAGTTCACAAAATGTTGACCCATAAATCTATAGTAGCCATCAAAATCCTAGGCCCGAAAGTATAGGCTGTATGGATGAAATATGATACAAATTCACAGCACTTGCTTTCTCAAATGACATAACATCAGCTCTTACTGCACCAAACCCCTCACGGCATTGCATAAATTGTAACGCCTCCACCATCACCACCATAGTGACGCCCCTGCCTGAAACGATTAAAAGCTCACACGTCCTCAAACACGACCTCTGTCTCAGGATTAGACTTGTGCCGGTATTCGGTAATGCGATATATCACGGTAATGAATATGCACGATATTGTTATCGTGGGCACTTCTAAATACCGTGAATAATTAGGATGTATGCCAATAACTGATTTCTCTCAATCAGACACAAAGAACAATTCCGATACAATTTCATAGTTTACAAACAGTTGCGCTCCCACATGCTTACATCCTCAGGTCTCTCATCGGTTCCCATGATAACAAGTTCAAATAATACTCATTTAACAGTCTTGTGTCTGTCTTGTGTATGATGTTGAGCTATATTGAGTAGAATAATTAACATGTCTCCCTCCCAAGTCTGAACCTGCTAATCAAGTGGTAATGAAAGCAGTGTGTCATTCACATGGCGTGTTTGGATGGAAGACTTCCCACATTACAATGAATTTCAGCACCTACTCTGAATAGGTTACTGATTAATTATATGAGTTGCATTGTATGTGCAATTTAACTTTCTCATACTGTAGCTGTCTGGCCTTCTGACCTTATAAATATAGTTTCAATATTAAGAGCATATTATGGCCAAGCCAGGCACTATGTGTCTATAAAAACCATCAAGAAGGTCTAAAATGTATCTATTGGTATTCCCATTATTATATGTTTTTTTTTAAACACTTTCCTGATTGGAGTCGAATTTAATTGATTTGCATTTCGAGTTAATCTTTCTAGTACAAACCCATTTCTGAAAGAAGTCGCTTATGCTCACCTGGGCTGATCAAAAAATACAGTAAAAACGGTAATATTGTGAAATATTATTACAATTAAATAACTACTGTTTTGTATTTGAAAATATTTTAAAATGTAATTTATTTCTGTGATGTAAAGCTGAATTTTCAGCATCATTACTCCACTCGACAGTGTCACATGATCCTTCAGAAATCATACTACGCTGATTTGCTGCTCGATTACATTTATTTGCTTTCTTTTCTTTTTTTCATTAAAACATTCAAATGGAATTGTAAATTGTAATAATATTAAACTGTAATAATAATCGACAATATTACTGTTTTACTATATTTTTCATTAAATAAATGCAACCTTGGTGGAAATAAGAGTCTTCTTTCAAAAACATTTAAAAAACGTATTTCAAACTTTTGACCGGCATAGTGTACTAATGAATTTCCCTGGAATATCTTTAATTTTAATGTATAAGAACAGATTAAATCAATAACTTAGGACCTTGGTGGTTCTCTGCTCATGATTTACGGTTTCATGTTATACTGTAAATTTATATATTATATATCACTGTTGCATTTACTTTGTATCCAGAGAGTAAATTTCCAGGCAAAATTTCAAAAGCAATTTGCAGGAATAGCCATTTGGGTGCATAACATATTTTGACCTTGTTCTCTATTCATTTATTCATGCAGCAGTGCAGTTTGTGCCTTTAGAGGGTGAATTTTAATTTGTTTATGGATCACTTTGTTGTTGATAATGTTCTGTGGCCCCTTGTATTTGGCCCCAGCCAGACCTGGGACAAGTACTGCCTGATTATGACGTGATATAGATTGGCTCTCCTCATGAATTTTAGCTCTTGTTGACCTGCCAGAAACAGACATAATTATCCACTGATGTGTGAGTGTGTATGCAGATGAGTGTTTAACCACAAGTGTGCCCAAGTGCTAAGAATAAGGTACATATTTGTGAAACTTTGTCAACCAAAAGACACACATTTTCACATCAGCGATGCCTATTTAGTGTTACTGGCCTATTTAGTCATAGTTAAGTAATAAATAATAATTAAGTAATAAACTAAATTCAAGTTGTATTTTATTCAGATAACAGGAATAAATAGATATATTTCCTTAAAAGAATATATTTGCTCAAGCAATAAAATAATGTTCAATATTGCACCAAGAGATCTCATTCTCTTTCAGAATATCCCTCGACTGTAAGGCTGTGCTCGGCATGGACATTCACAGTAAGCAACAAACGCGACTGGATGCACGTCAGTCACATGTTCTGTTAAATAGACTCCCCCTGTGGAAGCTCTCAGTAAGGTGAAAGGTCATCGAGCCGTGTTTCTGATGGAGATGTCTGATGTGGCCGCTTTTGTGTTGAAGCTGCACATCACACATACAGACATCCATTGATTTTGATTTTTCCCAGAACAATCCCAGCATGTGCCACGGTAACACTCATGCACACAGCAGGAGAGCAGCAGCTTCCTCAGAAATGTCAAAACCGAGCCATTCGGATAATAAATGCCTTTGGAAACAAGCCCTTTGTTTGTTATTTCTGCCTGTGTCAGTCAGGAGAACCCCCGCAAGGTTGCGGTCATGTAATGAAGACATCAAAAAAGGAAGCTAGTTACTCATCAAAGTGTGTTCTCTGTGCATAAATAAATCAAAAGTGTGCCTCCCACCAGCCCTGCCTTCCCAGAATGCAGCTTCCACGCTTTTATAGTTACATGAGGGAGACCCATTTTTCCATAATTAACCATTTTCTATTTTTGCAATTATTTTACTTGTGATACTGTACATTATGAAGCCCCAAAAGGGACGTGGTGATGGCAACAAAAAATGAGATGAGAGGAAAAATTACATTACATTACATTAGCTTTTTCATTCTCTCACAAAACTTTTGACTTCTGGAGAATGCATGTTTTGCGAGAGAATGCAAAAAGTTTTATGAGTGAACACAAAGTTTCCTGGGGGAACGCAATAATTTTGCGCCAAAATGTGAAAGCATTGAAATTATATTTTTCCTATCATCTCATTTTTATTTATTTTTTTCCTATCACAATGTCCCCTTAGGGGCTCCATAGTATATACATGGATGCTGAAGCAGGAAATGCAAATGAAACATGTTAGCAGAGAAGAGGCGAGGAAATCCAAACAGAAGGAAATGTTTTTGTGACTGGAAGCCAGTTGTTGTCGTTTTGGTTAAAGAGATAATTCACCCAAAAATAAAAATTCTGTTATAATTTATTCACCTATCAGTCCAAACCAGTCTGACTTTCTTTCTTCTGTGGAACACAAAAGACAATATTTTGAAGAACTGTTCTTGTTCATTGTGTAGTTGCATAGGAATTACACAATGTGTTCGACAGCAGAAAGTGAAACAGGTTTGGAATGACATGAGGGTGATTAAATGAGAACAGAAATTTCATTTATGGCTGAACCATTTCACATCTAGCAAAGAGAAGCATGGTTTTCTATGGAGGGACTTGAATGGGACTTCCTTGTAATCCACAATGACCGACTCTTATCACACACCGGCAAGGTCAAGAGGTCCAATGAGGAGAGAATCCGTTAGGGCAATTAGACTCAGCTACCTTGTCTTGGGAGATGGGTGAGAAGGAGAAGTCAGAGGAGACAGATGCTTTTTACCACCCACTCTTTCTTTCTCGCTCCCTCTCAGACTCTTTCTGCCAATCTTAAAGGAATATGAGGCAAAATATTGTTTCACAAAGAAAAACTGCTATTTTAAATGTACAAAATACTACTGCCAGGATGCAAAGCAATTCATTCAAAATGAAAATGGTATGAGTTTGTTACATAATAATGACTTGTTGGTCTTAGAGGTGCCTTTTGCTTTGAGTTCAAGGAGTTCAGAGTTTGAATCTTTTTTTTTTAACAGCAGCTCTGTGAATGTATATCAGCAGTGAGGTGCGTTTGCAAGCATTTTATTTAGTAATATCATTAAAATGGAGATTGCATATGAGAGCTGAGCAGGACAATTGCTGCACTATAAAAGACTCCACCACTGATGACCGCTACAGCAAACAGGCAGCAGAACATCCTTGAAACTACTAACACACTAATTAATTTTCCACATTAATGATGCCTATTTTCAAATATGTTTACCAACATCACATGCAGGTTTATATACAGTATTTACACATTATTACATTGGGAGGTTTTCCCACTGTGTAAAAAGAAGCACACATTAGCATAGGCTACTTGTGATTGTAAAATGTATTGTAGTTTAAATTTATTTTAAATGCAATTAGTTAATTAAGTTTATTTCTGTCTTTTTTTTTTCTTTTACTGAATTAGGACTTCTTTGTATGTAATTTCTTAATTATTAATTCTGTTGTCTTTGAAATATGGTTAAAATGTACTACTTAAAGTACTGTCAAGCATTTATGGTAAACTACAATATACTTTAATATAATTTCTATTGAAAATCAAGGACTTTACATGTGCTTTTAGTATGTTAGTCAACACATCAAAATAAGTGTTTACTTTTTTGTAAGTGTACTTTAAAGCAGGACAAGATTATTAAAAGAATTTCAAATAAACTTTAACATAAAACTTTTAATGTGTGTACTTTATTGTGTTAAAAAGCATGGTCATGAAAGTGTAAGTACACTTAAGTGGCCTTTTATTTGAGTATTAATATATTATCTGCAAGTACAGTTTAAAAAAATTATATTTGAAGTACACTACAAGTGTAGGCTACATTTAATACAGTTAAAAACTCTTTCTTTCCACAAGAGTTTATAGATCAGAATGGTGCTTCCCTTTCTGGTATTCTGTGGTGTTCAATCATGTTGTCATGACAACAAAGCTGCAGACTGGATCAACTTTACTCAGATAAGCATTGTAAGCAATTATATCACACCAGTCTCATGCCAAATTGAATTATCTTGTGGTTCTACTTTCAAAATAGTGTGTATTTTAATGTTAAGGTCTGGTTCACTTTTGTTGTAATAGCCTTACTATAATTGTTCAAAACTGAGGGACAAGACAAGATTATTTTCAGTGATAATCATCATTATGCCGCAAACGCTGTGGCAACATTCCTTTAACTACTGTACATGAACTGTGTTGACTGGCAGGAGAGATTAGAGTGGCACACTAGCGCTTTCCCGTGGTCAGCGAGAGCTCTGCATCTGAGTCGTCTCTCACCCCAGGCTTGATCTGTCACAGATGGGAGCGTGGCTGGGTGTGATTCTTTAAAGCTGGCAAAGGAGCAATCGATCAACCGTATTATGAGAAGATGCATAAATCATTAATAGGACTTTCTGAAGAATATGGCACAATTTCAATGTATCTCCAACAGCTAATGGGCTCAGCTGCTGATTCTTGATTGCTAGGACAAAACACACCACAGCAAAAAATAATTGCACAGTACAAATACATTATTTTATATATTTAGAGGTATTATTCATCTATGCATGGGTACAAACTCATTTGTTCCATTTTCTGACAATGTGTTTCCCATATCATTCAGTATGTCAAAAACAACTTTTTTTTTGCATTTCACACATGCAATTAATGCACGATCAATGCTTCTCTTGTGTTGGTAATTCATAGCTATTTATAATAATTTGGCTGACATGGATAAAATAATAGATAAAAAATGTAATTACAAAAAATAAAACAAAACTGTGTGATCTTGTGAACTCATATCAAGTGAAATACAAAAGAGGACCTTCAGAATGAAGTCTGATTTTGATATTGCCTGTTTTTATAAAGTGATTTTACTTTCATTATGTATTTTATACAATTTTATTTTCATAAATGTTGACAACAGGTGGGAAAACCTTATATACTGGTAACACAAAAAGATTGCATTTGTTTCCATTAGTAGTTAGACTACATTAGTTAACTAACAATCAAAAAAATATATCATCAAGCATTTAGTAATTTTAATGTCATAATTTACTAATACATTATTTAAATTAGAAGATGTATTTGATCAGATGTTAATATTATTTAATGGATCTGAGCTGATAGATAGATAGTTTTATATTTATGTGTTATAGACAGTAGATTTTGATAATGTCATAATTTTTGATACAATGAAGAAAAAGTCAAATAAAACTGTTAATAGTGTAGTATTTCAGCTTTATTTAACATAGCATGTTTAAATCCAGTACACAGAATTCCCAAATCAGTGCAAATATATATATATATATATATATATATATATATATTTGCACTGATTTGGGAATTTGGTTATTACTGTACATGGTAGTAAAAGTGTGGTCATTGTGCCATGTTAAAACAAAATCTCAATTTTGGAAAAAATGTTTTTGTTTTTTTTAGTGTGGAGCACTAAATTATGATCTCCGTTTTCAATAACCCATTGAATCCCCACTTAGCAAAGACATCTTCATTATAAAGCACTGGTTATAATGGCTCATTATGCAGAGAAGTGGAGCTCTGCAGTCCAAAAACAAATTGGAAGGGCTTTTGCCATTGTTAGATCTGCGAGTATCGACAGAAGTCGTGCTAAGTGGAGGGCTGTTCTTGGCACGCTCTCCCTGGCATTGGCATACGGATCCAGCTGCAGTGGCTCTCCCCGGTTCATCAGAGCAACCCACTCCCTAAGTTGCCTTTTTGGCCTGCTTTTGGCAGGCAAGCAAGTCCAATTTCCAGAATGTTATGAAAATTTTACGCACAAGTAGTTTGAGAATACTAGGGGAGAATGGGAATGCCAAAATCCTGGGAATTAAGCAAGTTGGCACAGCAAGCCACACTAGCTCTTGACGTCCCGGATCAGCAACCTTGAACCAGTTTGTTAGCATCCCAAATGAACAGTGACAGGGCAAAGATATGAATTGCATAAATAAATTAATGAGTAAACAAACCGGAGTGAAGGCCGAAGCGGGTCTCGTGGCAATCCAGGGGCTTGAGCTCCATGGTTAATGATCAGCAAATAGCTGGGCGTGCAGATAAAATTCAGTTGGACGTGAAAACGGCTAGTGTCAGCCACATGGAAAACTCAAAAGCAAATTTTTAAACCGTCTACCTGACTTTTACCTCTCAAATCCCACACAGTATCTCTAGAAACACTTGTTTCGCTCCCAGCGCTTAATGTACTTGAATTCTTTTAAAGACTTCCAGTTTTCAGTGAGATATTTAGTTTAAAATATTCAACGTTGCATCATATTTAAACACGGTTTTCAGCTAAAATATTTCTTTTGTGATGTGACGTCTCAAAACCAAACAGTAATTAAAGTAGAAATATATCAACAGAAGGGCCCTTTTAAATGCCAAGTAAATGAATACACGTTACCTCAGGGCACAAAAGCCTGCAGAATTGGCGAGAATTCACCAGCAGCGAACGCCGGCACAAATTTGGTTTTTTTTCGAGTTAGCTGTGAATGTGTTGCTCTACTGAGTTAGTCTCATCACATAGATGTTAATGCTGGCACTGGTTAATTGGCTCAGAAAACGATTTATGCATTTCACGTCTCACATTACCATCTGTCTCTTCTCAGAATATATTGAATCATTCATTTGAATATGGATGAAATAGGCCATAATGTGACAACTTTGGAAGAAAATTAGGAGCGACAAAAACTTTCGTTTTTTTGAGTCCATATTTCTAGTTAACACAGTGTCATAACCGCAGATAAATTGCATATTTTTCTTGTTAGTCTGAAGGGTGAAATAAATTCACAACATCACCCCACCACTGCAATCTAGGCACATGATTTGGCTCTTTAAAATGCAGACAGTGACCACACGGTGCATCTGGATATGTGCCCAGTCTCATGCTCTTCTCCGTCATTTGATGAATAACTTTTGCCATGATCAATAAAGAATGAACACAAACATCATCCCTTTTAAATAGCACAACATTAACTGCGACGAGCAGAATAGTGCTAGGTTTTCTGAATAAGGTGCAATAAAGAGCCTATACACTCTTAAAAATAATGGTTCCTTATTGGCATTTGATGGCTCCATGAAGAACATCCATGGAATCTTTCCTCGGCACAAAAGGTTCTTCATAGTGGAACAGGATCTGTAAATGTTCTTTGCAACAAGAAAATAATGGTTCTTTTAAGAAAGTTTCTTTGGGGAACCCAAAATGAGTCTTCTATGAGTGTGGAAACTTTATTTTTAAGAGTGTACTTTACATAAAAAGGAGGTGTGTTTGCACTAAAAAGAATAATAATGACTTACAATAATTTAAATACAGTGTAGTGCTATCTCAGCACATTTAGCAAGTTTTCAAATCAACAGATTTGATACAACATACTATGCACTACATATCAAATAAGTTCTGATTGGCTGTGATTTTGTTGCTCAGTGGAGAATTTTGCTTTCATAAAGGACAGAAAAACTGCTCGCTTCCAATTAGAAATGTCTAAGTTGTGTTTAACAGTAAAGACTTATATCCTTAAGACCGCAGGTTCCACAGGGTGGTCAGATCAGCTGGGATATCAGTTTGTTCCATATGAGTTATTTTCAATGTACTTTTAAAGACAACCACGCTCTTTCTTTGCTATTTGCTGCTTGTTAAAATGGCAGCAGAGCTGAGGAGGACACTAGGTTAGTTGAGGCCTATACAGTGTAGTGCTATCTCAGCATATTTAGCAAGTTTTCAAATCAACAGATTTGATACAACATACTATGCACTACATATCAAATAAGTTCTGATTGGTTGTGATTTTGTTGCTCAGTGGAGAATTTTGCTTTCATAAAGGACAGAAAAACTGCTCGCTTCCAATTAGAAATGTCTAAGTTGTGTTTAACAGTAAAGACTTATATCCTTAAGACCGCAGGTTCCACAGGGTGGTCAGATCAGCTGGGATATCAGTTTGTTCCATATGAGTTATTTTCAATGTACTTTTAAAGACAACCACGCTCTTTCTTTGCTATTTGCTGCTTGTTAAAATGGCAGCAGAGCTGAGGAGGACACTAGGTTAGTTGAGGCCTTGTTCCACCACAGTGATTTCTTGGCACCCATAATTTTCCATTGGCAGAATAATTCCTGGTGGATTCTGTGCCCTTTTGCATGCTTGAACACTGGCTGGGCCGATAGAGAGCCTAGTGAACCATAAATACCAGCGCCATCCCTAGAGCAGAATGACTTGCAAAGTGTCAGAGAGAAACAAAATTTTGAGTTTTCGCTTTTTTTTCTCAGCATGGACAGTCCTCATAAATCAATGGACGCTGACGCTGTTAATCTTCTCCGCTTTGTCACATGCTAAGATCAATGTTTCGTTTTCCAGGTGAAGGAAAGTAATGAATCATTTGTTTCAGAAAGCTCGGAGGCACTGCCTTTTCTCTCGGGAAACAAGGACCTCACTGCACTACTCATTCATTTCCTGTTTTAAAATAAAACTTGTGAAATGTAATTACTGGCACACATAGACAGGTTTGCTGGGCCTGGTTATAACACCCCATGAAATGGCTTAAAGGAATAGTTCACCCAGAAATGAAAATTATTTCGTTTAACAGCACAATCTCAAGGCAATTCGTAGCTATTTTACATTTTGGTGAACTGATGAATTTTGGTGAATTTACTTTTTTGGGTACACTTTAGTCTAGGGACCAATCCTCACTATTAACTAGTTGCTTATTAGCATGCATATTACTAGCATATTAGCTGTTTATTAGTACTTATAAAGCACATATTAATGCCCTACCCTAACAACTACCTTACTAGCTATTAATAAGATGCAAATTAGGAGTTTATTGAGGTAAAATTGTAGTTAATAGTGAGCATTTGTCCCCAAACAAAGTGACCACATGTCTTCTAAAAATCATAAATTTTCATACAATTCACATTGTACAAATTTATGAAATTGCCACCACTTAAAATACTTGCATTTCCTGTCATATCATGTCATTCTAAATCAGTTTTTTTTTATTGTGGAACACAAAAGGAGATTTTTGTAGAAGACTTTCAATGCATTACATACAATTACAGTTCATAGTGACCACTTTTTTTAAACTACAAATTACAACAATAATAATAATAATAATAATAAAATCCCAAAAAGCACCATAAAAGTGTTCCATATGACTAAGGAAGGGACATTTTTATTATTGCAAATTACTGGAAATTATGGATATTCCTCAGCAAACATGAGTCATAGTATTTTTTCGTCTGTTTTCTGACGATAAAGACTGTACGTTTTAAATGTGTATATCTTCTAAAAGGATGTTGTCATATTTAATAGCACATTAGCATATAGATAGTCTCAAAACCACATAAACATGAACTAAAAGCTACAAAAGAAACAATTTTGCGTTCATGGCTGTTAGCAGCCTTATTATATTTTAAAGGTATACTGTGCTACCTGCAAAGAGTATAATTATATTCTGTGGATTACTAAACACTTTAATTGGCAAGATTTGGTGTGCCCAGCTAGGGAGATATTCATTTTAAAAAATCCAGCAAAAAATATTATTTTTATATTTTTCATAACAATTACCTTGTATCCCTGTGTTTTGTGGTTCTTTTAATATTCTTTTTAGAGAATCATAATTAGAAAGCCAGATAGCATGCTTCGAATTATGAACAGCAAATAATGGCATGAGCCCAATTACTAATGCTCTCAGTCATTTTTTTATTGGAAGAGGATAAAGATTAAATAAAAAAGAAGGAAATAATAGACAAGGAAAACAGTGAGAGAGGGAGCTTTCGGATCACCAAAATCTGAAAATAAACAATACATCACATCTGGTCATTGTCTTTCAACTCTGCAATGTCAAGAGGTTACCCAAGGAAGAAGAGCGAATGAAAGACCGAGTCCATCACCCATTTATCAAGAGTAAGGTGCATGAAATTGGCTTTTAACCTTGTAGTTAGGAGATTTAATTGGAAATCATGCTTTTGCCAGGGGAGAGGAGGGGGGGAGGAAGGTGTCCAAACAGCATGATTAATGACTTTTAGGACATGAGACTTTGAGCTAATGAGAGACTCGGGGAGGGGCTGAGGTTCAGGTGACTAACCAATCAGGACAGACTGGAGGAATAAGATTTGCAGCATTAAATGGACAGATTACACTTATCTGCTGGACATGAGTGGCAGCATGTATCAGTGAGGGTAGCTGGTCTGGAACACAGAGCAACAGATGTCACCATGGCCCTTTTGTGAAAGAGCTTTTTACCCTGTAGTCTTTAACACACCCAGCGCCATGCAGGAATCACCTCCCGCACCAATGCAACCCACAACAGATGGACAAACAGAGGGACTGATAGAGGGTAAATGAGAAGGCCGGTTCACACAGCTTGTTTCAACATGGTACGTGGTCAGAGATATGGCACCGCTTGCAGAGATATGGAACTGCAATTCTGATTGAGCTCCTACTGTATGTCCATTTTATGCCAAAAGGATGCTAAAGCTGGTGCCCAATCTGAAACCATTCAACACATTTCCAAAACAGAAGAGGCATATATATATATATCAAACCTGATTTATAACATTATATTCCTAAAAGCATGGTAAAATATATATTTTCTTCTGGCTGTTGACAGTATTTTTATCACTCTCAGAGTGATAACAAGCTTTCTCCAAAATCCCTCTGTAAAACTTACTCTTAATAACTCTAAAAATAAAAATGTCAACGACAGAAAACATGAATTTTGAACCTAGCATTATCCAATTTTCAGATAAAATATTGACTTATATATATATATATATGGCAAACAAAACTTCATCAGATTACTTTGCATGTTAAAATATGTTCTCAAAACTCATAACACTTGTGAACAAAGAGTGGGAGGCAGCATGCTCATTTTTGGGCATTATATTATAACAGTTAAACTGGCTGAGCACCACTAACACCATCATGATGGACAAGAGGTATCAAAATGGCCTCATCTACCCAGGTCAGTCACACCTGACTATATTCTCTCCTCGCTGTCAATATAAATTGAATCCACACACAGTCAGCACAGCTCTCAAATATCAGCAGCATGTAAATCAGCCCGCTTCCACAACGAATAAAAGGTACATTTTAAATGAAGCGGTGTAATTTTCGAGCGGTAGATGGGATTCTGGAATTTAAATTATGTGCTGACTGTACAAGTGCCGGGCTTGGGTAATTCCACCTGTGCAACTCGATCGGCATATAAATTCATGCCGCGCACCATTCGGTTGGTAATTTATTTTGCTATTCATGCATCCGCGCATCTGGGCTCGAACACTGTAAATATTTCATATCATCATTTAACATTAACTTGTACAACATGGCACTCGAGTGCTTTACTAAATGTGTCCGTAAACTTTTTTTTTTTCCGCTGAGGAAGAGGATCGTCATGCACAGCTCTTCCGACAACCAACTAATTTCTCTCCAACCTTGTTTGGCCCCTGCAGGGGCTGAGGACGTCTCCTTGAAAAGGAGCCAAATAGTAGTGTATGTTTTATATTTAAAGGAGCCTGGAGAAGAGCTCTCAGGCTGCTGTGGGGGAAACTGAAGTGGAGCCTGAGATTTTGATATAAATACCTGGCCCTTTGCTTCTCACCACTTTCTAATTATATTAGGATTAATTGGCTGGGACCATGAGGGACCGGAGCTGTGGGTATTAGTGTGTTAATGCAGAGCACTTTGTCGAGGAGTCCCTGCACTGGTGGGCGACAACCTAATAATGAGACCGGCTGAAAGGTGCGACAAATATAGTGGGGAGCAAACAGCATGCTGTGGCAAACAGCATCAGGAGCCTTTGATAGGGCCACTTTAACCAAGGGCATTAGATTAAAGGGCTGCTTTACCCACTTATCCATGTGTGACGCTGATACGGAAGTAGCCTCCCACTGGTACACTCTCAACCACTATCGACTTTCCAAAGTCCAGCCCAGATTGCCTGAGGTGCCTCTGTCTGCACCGACAGGCCCACAGAGACCGGCTGTCCATCAGAAAATCACAATCACGTCCATCACAGGGAATTAACTTCCCATTTAAGTATAAACTTAAGTTGTTTTATAGTGATCGCTGTTTAAACCACTGTGTTTCTTAATTCCAGGACTTTACAGCTGTGTAACTGGCATGTTATCTTGTCTTGTCTTGTCTTGTCTTGCAACATTTCTCTGTCTATTAAAGATCTCTCTCAGGTCCAACTCCACCCACACTAATGTATAAACCAAGCTGTCACTCAAATACAAATACTTTGCATGCTTGCAGGCAGCTCAGGAACAGTGGTGGCTAGAAAGAATCTGTTTCTGGGTCGATAAAAATAATGAAATTCTTAAGGAGTTTGGCATGATGTTTTATAATATTGTGGTCACTTTATTTTAAGGTCCAATTTTCACTGTTGACTATGATTTTTGCCTTAGTAAAAAGTTATACTTATTAATAATAATATAGTTGTTCGGTTTAGGTATGGGGAAAAGGATTTAAAGGATCTAAAATATGGTCATGTAGAATAAGGCATTAATATGTGCTTTATAAGTGCTAATAGACAGCCAAGACAGCCAAAATATGCATGCTAATAAGCAACTACTTAATAGTGAGAAATGGTCTTTAAACTAAAGTGTTAGCAATATTTTGATACCAAAATCTCCTTAAAAATGCTTCAGTACTCATTCATATTTGAAAAACCTTCAAAAGTAAAACAGAAAACACCTTTTAAGATCTTCAGACACCCACTTGTATACTCATCTGACTATGCTATTAAATGCACCACGTCATATTTCATGCATACTTGCATATTTGTCTAATAAAGATATTATAATTCTGAGTAATTTTTACCTTGAAAAATATGTTTACTTTTTTTATATAAATAATGATTAATTAAGGTGATGTGTACATCACTCATATGTAGGGAATACATGTTGTTGCTTTTTACTTGGTTATACCACATAACATTACTAAAATCATTACATTTAAACTTGTTGAAAATGGTATAAAATTAGGCAAAACCATAATAAACCAGCACAAATGCAACAGAATTTTACAAAATGGTACATGCATTTTAAACTAGACTTTGTTCTCAATTCCTTCCTGAATTTCTTTCCCTGCCTTTCAGAATGTTTTTTACTCTATTTTTCGTTTGTCGTGTCGTGTCGTGTCATTTTTGTTTTGTTTTGTTTTGTTTTGTTTTGTTTTTTGCTTTGTTTTGGTTCCGGTTCCGGTTCCGTTGTTTTGTTCCGTTCCGGTCTGGTTCTGTTCTGTTCTAAAAAAAATATTAATTAATTACTAATTAATTATTATTAATTTAGTTCTGTTTTGTTTCGCTCCGGTTTGTTTCTGTTTCGGTTTCTGTTTCTTCTGTTTGTTCTGTTCTGTTCTGTTCTGTTTCTGTTCTGTTTGTTTTTGTGCTGTCTAACCCAAGTGGCAGCTAGAATACTTTAAAGGGGTCATATGATGTGATTTCAAGTTTTCCTTTCTCTTTGGAGTGTTACAAGCTCTTGGTGCATAAAGAAGATCTGTAAAGTTGCAAAGACTAAAGTCTCAAATCCAAAGAGATATTATTTATAAAAGTTAAGAGTCAGCCACGCCTACCTAAAATGGCTCGTTCTAACACGCCCCCACATATCTACGTCACTATGTGGAAATATTGGCATAATGCTGCCCAAATGTGCACGCAAAGAAAGAAGGCGTGGTTTCAGGAACAGCAGTAGTGTTGATGCAGCCATGTCAGCCAGACGCTGTGTGATTCAGTGCGAAAGCAAAAGCACTTTATTTGGCCTTCCAGAAGTAGATGCAATTAGGAATCATTGGTTAAGATTTATTTACAACAGAACAGCACAACCCACACAAAATAATGATCTTTAAAATAGCATCATATGACCCCTTTAAGTAGGAGACAGCTGAACATGCAGTAGATCACACCCATCAAGTTGAGGACATGCTGTCATGTAAGACCAAACTTAATTAAAGAAGCAATTAGTCATCTTAACTAAAGTATTCAGTTTGAAGTGAGAAAGAGTTAAGAAAGAAAAAAAGAATAATAGAAAAGTGTGAAAAGAAGGACTGAGAGTGGGCGGCAAGGGAAAAGAAAAAGCAAGAGATGGGCAGATAAAGAAACTAGAGACACTGCTCTTACTATGATAATTATTACCCTGTAGACTTTGCGGTGTTAACCACTCTCTGAAGGACATAGCAAGGCGGCAGTAGATATTAGCCCCCCTACAGCCTGTGCACTCGATCTGAGAGAGATTGATTCAGTAGAGACCATTCGACAACTCCACCAAAACTAATAAACTAACCATTAGGGCACGGCTGCTGGTCTGCTGTCTTTATATTATGCCTTGGTGTTCAACTGTGTACATTTTATTCAGTTTATGCAATCATTTAATTTTATTAAAGCACAAGGCTGTACAGAAATGTCAAGATTAACCTGTGCCCCAAGCCAAAGGCATGTGATTATTTACACACATAAAAAGAGTCAAAAAACAGTCAAAGACTGCAAAACTACCAGCTAAACCAACATAAACCAAATGAAACCAGAAAACCAACCTTAAGGCTTGTTTAAGGTCATTTTTCTGCACAGATTGCAATATTTTTTTTTGCATATTTTGTGATCTTTGGGCCACTCAGTGATTTTTATTTATTTATTTATTTAGTTTGATAAGGAGATTTCTTTAAATGCATTTTCATTCGATTTTAAACATTCTCTCAGAAAAAAAAAGTTAAAGTATTAATAATTTGCATTGTGCAATCTCTTAAGGTTTTTACAATTTAATTATGCCTTCAGAAAGGTTGAGAGTTCAGTTTTATTTGCCATTACTGTCCAAGTCTTGTGCTCAAGCTCATGAAACTAATGAAATACTAATAAAATGTGATTGTGATATTTAATCTCTTTTTTAATTATCTGTTGTTTACTATTTAAAATGTCATAACAGGGTTATTAGCAGGGGAAGATCCTCCTCTATCTATACTGACAAACATAAGTGATAAACTAGAATGTGTGACTTGGAGACGATTATGGAAAGGCTGCATTTATTGATCAAAAATACAGTAAAGCAGTAATATTGTGAAAGAGTACAATTTAAAAGAACTGTTATCTATTTGAATATATTTTTATTTATTCCTTTGATGCAAAGCTGAATTGTCAGCATCATTACTCCACTCTTCAGTGTCACATGATACCTCAGAAATTATTCTACTATGCTGATTTGTTATTTTAAATTTCAATATTTCACAATATTACTGTTTTACTGTATTTACAGCCTTGGTAAGCATAAGAGAATTCATTCAAAAACATAACAAAAAAAAAAATTGGTAATACTATTAATACTATAGATTATGTTTTCATTAAGTAGGCCTTATGACAAAAAATACAAATAAAAATTATGTTTATCCCTTATCATTTTAACGGGACGAACGAGACGTGCGAATCCATCTGCAGGCTTTTATTAGAAACAGGTATATTGAGGGCAAGACACAAGAGTAGTCCAGTAAATGGGCGTGGTCGATCTCCGGCAAATGTAATCCTGAGGGCGAGGCAAACGGGGAATCTACAAGACGAGCTAGAGTCCAGGCTAGGTGCGAACACAGTCCGAAACAGCAAGGCAAAGGGTAATTCCAAAACAGGCTATAAACTTCAGGGCAGGCAGAGATCAGACAAAATGAGATAACAGGCAAGGATAAAGACACGGGTAAACAGACTAAGAACAAGGCTATACTAGATTAAGAAACTTGGAATGGCTCCGTAAAGCAGCTATCGCTATGAGAGAGATATGCACTAAGTAATACTCGCCGTTGAATGGTGGTGTGAGACTGATTTATATAATGTGTGTTATTGGTAGCAGCTGTGTGTGATTGGTTTCAGGTGAGCTTGTGATTAGTGCAATGGAGCATGGGAAATGTAGTCCAGGGTAATGTGTAACAGTCTGTGTAGTGCGAGAGTCCATGTAGAGAGCGGGTGACCTCTGGTGGTGAGAGAACAGAAGTTTATAGACCGGATTCGTGACAATAATGTGTTACAATTAGCAAAAGTTACAAATTAAAGAGTGACTGAAAAGTGAAAAAAGTACAGTAAACACTTATAGTTCCTTTATAGTTCCACTGGCATTTAAGTCTGGCTATTAAATCAGATGATTTAGCATTTAAAGTGCAAACTTAATCTAGCTGCATGCTGGGTTTTTCATGCCAGAAACTTTTTTGAGATGTCAGTACAAATCATTTTATCTTTTATTGCTGTATCTGAAAGCTTTGTTTATAATTTGATTTTCCTTTCATCTTTGTTATGAGGACACTATTGGACTGCAGATGGCGGCAACAAGAGCCGCATAAAGGTTTATGAAAGCTTTTTGATTTGATAGCTCTGAGCTTCTGTTTGTGCCTTGATTGAGCTCTGTATTAAAATGTTGTCAAGAGCCCAAGCCGTGGATGGCTGGTGCCAAGAAGAAATCATCACGAACTGTGAATCTGTGTGGCTGTAATTACCATGACAATCAGCAATCTCTCGTAAGAGCGCCTTTAAAAGCCACAGATATTGGAGAGTCTTTTACAATATGACCTCATTAAAATATCACATTTGATGAATACTCTGAATGCACAAAGTGCTAATGATTAACCGCTCTGATGCAGAGAAGAGCCCCATTATAAGTCTGAACATGACTTACCGTTTTCCCACAGTGCGAACATTATCACTCCTTCACTCAATATGAAATGTTTTAGGGACAGACTGTACTGTAAAGACTGATGAGAACAACAGACAGATGAAGGGAAGGTGGTGACCAAACAAACTGTTCAGAGTCTGTAAACATCACATTGAAGTATTTTCGATACAGGCAAAAAAAATAAATAAATAAAGATTTTTGCCATATTTGAAATTTCAAATTTTGCAAACAGCATAAATAAAAACCCATATCTACGAACCAAATGCCAATCACACCGGCCTGTGTACATTTCCGTCTATTCATTGTTACTTTTTTTTTAACATATGAAATACAGAAAACGTGGTTTCTTCTTTAATGGTTCTAACACTGATGAATAGAATAAGCAGACACAAACTTGGGGGGTTTGGGGGTGTCCCCCTCGGTGGAAATCATGGTCCGGGAGCACCTAGGGGGACAAAAAGGGTACTTCAGCGTTAGCGATTGTATGCTATAGTCATTACATATTTAATTCTTTTCATTTAATCAGCTGTTTGTATCCAGGCACGTTCTACGGGGGTGCTAGAGGTGTCAAGCACCCCCAAACGATAGCAAGAGCACCCTCAGTTGAAGCTGTAAAAATAGGATATGGTGAAACATTTTTGGCAAACACTCCAGTGTGCATTTGCGTTTGCGCTCTTGAGAGGTTCAAATATTTCTATTTACAGCGTGTTTTTGCAGCGTTGACCCAATCACAGACATACAGTAGGCTATCTGTTGATTTCTTGAATGCAACAGCCAATCAGAGGTGGTTTAATTCAGAATACACACCACTTAAAATGCCGCAGTGTTATTCAGTACTGACTGCTGAGTGATACAATCTCACAAATCATCTCATTATAACAAATAAAGTGTAGACACAATGTTAATAAGAGAATGATTGTGCAATGTAAAGAGATTTATTGATTATATATATATAATATATTCTGCTCTCAATCGAATGTGCGAGAAAATCATTTCTTTTAATTCAGCCAAACAGAACTTGTAAAATCGAAGTTTTTCAATATTAATTTGTGCATTTTGAAAATGTTCATAAAGTGTGCAAAAATTCATAAAATTCTGAAAAGAAGTCAATATTTTGCTTTTTCGGGCAGCATTTTGTGTGTACGGTTCTACTTTCAATTTTGATTTTCAACATAGAACTTAAAAAAAACAACAACCGTTCTTTTTTTCATTTTTTCATCATGGTTAAAAACAAAAAAATGAATGGACACATGTGGTTTGAAATCTTCATTTTTTTATCAGTCTGAGTGGTCAGATCAGATTTCTAGTCATTTCTAGTTAATTTAATCATTTGGATTTCAGAATGAAACCAATGAGTGAACACATTTTGGACTGTGTATGCTTGAATGTGTAAAATCCCTCTGTCGCTTACAGTGTTGGTGAAAGTTACTTTTAAAATAAATGTAATACGATATTGCATTACAGTAATTACATTAGTTAATTTTTATGGAAAGTAGCACGTTATGATACTTTTGCATTACTTTTTCTCATCTGGGCTGGCCTTGCTTGTTTGTTATTTAACGTATTTAATTATTGCAGGTATGCATTATATTCTGAGTTTGCTTTTCATTGTTTTTATTCATTTTGAGGAATACTGAATACTGATTTTTTTATGTGCAAGTGAGATGAGTAACCGTATGTTCACATTTAGTCTAGAACTCGTAACCATCATGTTTACACAGTGCACACAACGGCTCTGCACTTAGGCCGTGTTTTACATTGTGTTGACATTTTTATATTCAGAAATAAACTTGAAATAAACTGCGAAATCAGATACTATTAACACTTCCTCGGACTTCCGTATCATAGCAACCAAAGTGGGCTAAAGCATTTTGGTGGACATATGGCCTTACTCCCGATTTCTCGCAACATGGGGACAGGAGAGCTGTCATTCAATAAATGGGAAAGCAAAGTAACTGCCGTTAATTATTTGAACAACTAACTCAGATATTTTCTTGTAAATTAAGTAATGCATTACTTTACAGTTACTTGGGGAAAAAAAGTAATCTGATTACATAACTCAAGATCCTCTGCAAGGGAATTGATGCCGTCAGAATGAGAGTCCAAACAGCTGCTAAAAACATCACAATAATCCACACGAAACCAGTCCATCAGTTAATGTGAATCAAAAAGCTGCACGTGTTCGTAAGAAACAAGTCCATCATTCTGGCATTTTAACTTTAAACTGTCTCTTCTGTCCAAAATACCACTGCAGAATTCATAATAATGCTTCCAGCGGTAAAAAAAAAAAAAAAAAAATCCATTCCCTTTTGTCCTCTCAAATCAGATGAAACAACATATTTGTTTAGGACTGTTTTTGACTGTTTTCACTTATAAATATTAATTGAGATGTCCATATCCCTCTCCTGATTCAGACGAGACAACTTTTTCACTGAAGTAAGCAATATTATGTAGAGGACTTTTAGCCTAAAGCAACGGTTTGAAGTTAAAATATCTTATATATAATGGATTTGTTTCTTACAAACACAATACTTTTCACTTCACAAGATGTTAACTGATGGACTGGAGTCGTGTGGATTACTTGTGGATTATTGGGATGTTTTTATGCTATATTGGTGAGCAAGTGATGTAATGCTAAAAAACTCATCTACATTTTAGATGGCCTGAGGGTGAGTAGATTTTCAAGAAATTTTAATTTTAGGGTGAACTGTTCTTTTAATGTAGAAGGAATGACTGGGAGTTTACCATCTTTGGTTAAGGCTCTTGGTTGCAGTTTTCATTCTCATCATACACTGTAAAAAAAAAAAAATCTGTGACATTTACGGTAAAATACCGGCAGCTGTGGTTGCCAGAACTTTACCGTAAAAAATATGGTAGCAACATTTTAGGTTTTACAGACTTGACTTAAATTCACAATAAAATACTGTATTTCATTAACTGATGTAATGTTAATAAACCAACACATTGAATTACTAATATCTGTTTTGAACCATTGTAATGCACTAATAACCACCAAAAACTGGTGGTGAGGAGAAAGTCACACGATGAACCAAAGCTCATCATAAACAGCTTTTCTGCGAGCTAAGGAGGGCAATACTTATATATAGAAGGTGCACAGTGTCATTCACACTAACACTAAACCCCATCATGGTGACACACATGATACTGAAATAATGCAATAAACATTCATTTAACAACATTAAATGTAAGATTAAACCCTAATGTACACAACTGATAAGAAAAAACTAAGTAGAAACATGTTATTTCAACAACAACAAAAAAAACTATGAAGTGTCATGCAGGGAATTCTGGGAGTGTCAATTTACGGTTGTTCACTGTAAATTATACAATGCCATTTTCTTTTTCACTTCCAAAAAACGTATTTTTAACAGTATTTTACTGTAAAATTGCGTTAAATGTAATAACATTACAAACATTAACCAATTAACAGGTTTTTACTGTAGCATTTTTACAGTCTTTTACTGTTAAAATCACAATCATTTTTTTACAGTGTAGTAAAGATCAGTAAAATTATTCAGAATTTCATGAATCTGTCAATGCATTGTAAAAGTAATTACAAACATCTCGATTGCAATAATACTATTTTGTTTTGATAGATTAGGTATGGCTTTGACAAAAAGAAACAGTAATTTTGCTTAGATGCAAAAGTTATGTGTACAGTGGTTTAAGTATTTTAAATTACCTACATACATAGATGTATTGGTTTTTTGATAAAGGGTATTTTCATGCATAACCTTTCCAGAGGAAAGCCAATCTCATCCAGGCTTGGTTGAGTGTTGTTTATTTGTGCGGTTAGCAGTCAAATGTCAGCATATAGCCATCTCTCAACCGCCACTGTAGTTACTGACCTCAATTTATGAGAGATGCAGAAGAGGTGCATGATGTTGGAATCTGTTATTGCAACGTGTTCAGCATTTTGTAAATCTTATGTTAGATGATGATGTATTTAAAATGATCATTTTGGCATTCATTTATACACAAAGCCTTTAGGGATACTTTTATTACCAAGTCCTATGGAATAAGAGAATATGGGGGTAAATTCATTAAACAGTTGTGCTACTTTTGCATGCTGTATTTCAGAACCAAAACCTGCCCTGAGACAGGGAGAGAGAGAACAGTAGCAAAGTCTAATGAGACCCATGCTGAGACATTTACATATCATCATGTTTATGAGACTAATTAAGTATCCAGATTCCTTTAAAAAAAATGTCTCTATTCAGTCTGCAGTAGTAATGATACTGCACTATGGAAACACTAAGCAGAAAGCTGAAGCCAGGGGAAATATTTTCCCATTTATTGACACAGTGTTGAAGTTGAATTGACTAATTATTTTAATTGAATGAATCATGTTTCATTTAGAGGGAAGCAGCGGCAAATCTTTTGATTATTAAATGCATCGTGGAGTTCGCATCGGGCCCCCTCACTGATCAGGGTCCTTGGAATCCTCCAAACCTCCTCCCCCCAATACTTCCAATGAAAATTTAGCTTCAGCCTGCTTCTAATTTCACTGCATCCCAATTTACATACTTAAACTATACTCTTAAAATATGTACTCTTTTTGGGAAGAAAAAGTGCACATGCTTCTGAGTGTGTAGCTGAAGAGTAGGCATGTTTTGGAACATACTTCCACGTCATAATGATCAGTTTTCTTTTTATTTATTATATGATTTAAAAAAAAAAAAAACCTTTGCTACGTGTACTGCATTAAGCTAACTGAGACTTGTTATAGCACTTGCATATGATTGCTCTTTTGTTGATTTTGATTGCTTCCATTGTCCTCATTTTTAAGTCCCTTTGGATAAAAGCGTCTGCTAAATGACTAAATGTAAATGTAATATAAATGTCATAATTGAACGGGCTTCAATGGGCTGCTCTGTCACTGTCTTTTCCAGAACTGTCCTCATGGTTTTTCATAATGATCCAAAAGTTATTGGCCAAAGGTATCTTTGTAAAAGTTCACATTTTTGTTGCAGATAAAATATATAACTTGAATAACATTAAATATTTTTAACAGGTTATATTAATGTTAACTAATCATTCAACCAAAACCCAAAACTCTCTACTTTATCATTGGTCATGCAACAAAAACGACAATTGTCATAATTTACTCAACCTTATGTTGTTCCAAACCTGTATGATTTTACTTTTCTGCAGAACACAGAAGAAACTATTTTGAAGAATGTTGGTCACCGTTATTTCGGTTCCCATAGATTTCCATTGTATTTTTTTATTTTTTATTTTTCAAATAAAGTCGGTACAGGAGTCAAAACTATTTGGTTACCAACATTCTTCAAAACATCTTCTATGTTCTTCAGAAGAAAGAAAGTCATACAGAATTGGAACAACATAGAGAGTGGCTAAATCATGAAAGGGTTTTCAATTTTAGGTGAATTAAACCTTGTTATAATTCATACGAGGAGGCAACATTATATGTATTACATTTCATGGTTACATTTCATTTTACCATATCATACAAATTATTATGACCGGGTTAAACAAATATATTTGGATAAAAGCATCTGTTACATGACTAAATGTCAATGTAAATGTAAATGCAAAAAGAGAATATGCTCATCATGATCTTAAACACCTCTTAGGAGCTTAAAGGGTTAATCAGGGGTTGGATGTGTCATGATTTAGTAAAATCCCATATATTTCTAACTGTTTAGAGAGAAAGCTATATGAACGGTTTACATTCTGCAGTTATTTCGGCAGACGGCACAGACCTCCCATACAGAATATCTCAGAGGAGTAAGCCTCCTTTCTCTAGCTGTGATTTCAAATGAAGCCTATCTTTCTCTCCAGGCCCCGCTGCACCATTACTTCACTGACAGTGTGAAGATATGTCTCAGTATCTCTCCGCTAAGCAAGGCAAATAGCAGAGCAGGTCTGTGACGTGTCACTCTAATGGTGCTTTCTGTCATTCTGACACCACTTCATGTCTAATCTTTATTGAGTTTTATTTTCAACTGCCATTAAAGTGGGGACATGTCAGCAGCAGCCAAAAAAAAAAACCACCAGCTGGATTGAATCGCCTTTTTACATGGGAAAAAGCCAGAAGATGTGAAAAAAAAACAAAAAACACTAGAAGTAGCAAAAACAGCTAAATGTGTTGTGTATGGATGGCAGTCATTTGAACCTTGATAGACACCTCACTTTTGCCTATGAATATCAAATGTGAACACTTCAGCGGCACTGCTCACATCTTCAGCCATTACTTCAGAATAATCCACACGTTAGCTTTCCCCCCGGCCGGCACAGCGCTGAAGATAAATATTTCCCGATCATATAAAATCATTTACCAACATCATTTGAACCGATGAATTATTCAGTAGCCATTCACAGGAATTGCCTCACCATTCAGAGATTGAGGAGTCAACCGAAGTAACGACCTCAGTGTGGATGGTGTGGGAAAGTATGACTCTTCACGGCAAGCGTTGTGTCAGGTGTATACGTTATAGGTCAATAACACTCATTATTTCCTTGGTTAAATGCCATGAATAATGCAGTCTTCCCATGTTATATTTACATCTTTCCAGACAGCCTGTAGCCAGTGTTTCAGAATTCATGCAGAAATGAGGTGCTGCTATAGATCAAGCGTAGCGTTAGTTCTGGCAGGTCACGTTTGTCAAGCTCGCATCAGCTGACTCTCAGCTGATCCCCATCAACCTATGGGAATAC
>NW_015554147.1:695276-698717 GCF_001515605.1 Sinocyclocheilus anshuiensis
GTATAGCTAATTACCCTCCTCCATCCCCAGCTCCTCCTCTGTCAGTCAGGATTCAGCCTTCTGATTATTTCAGCCTTATAATTATTATTAATCAGACTAATTCTAAAATGTATACATAAAATTATTGAATTTTAACTATATCTGCAATACATTTATGCTGGTTCTGTTCTGTTTACACTGGGTGGGGGGGGGGTATCGCTGCTCTCCCTGCTCTCATCCATGCTAGGCTGCATGGATGCGCAGGGAGTTCTTGCCCAGAACAGAACCATACCGCCAATCCAAACTGTATGCTAGTTGTAAATCATCTTTGACGATAGTGGTCCTGACAGAATTATATATTGTCACGGGACGACCAAACGACAGACACAGTGGGTGTGGCGTCAGGCCTCGGAGAGGCTTTTATTAACAATGGCCCCGGCGTGTGAAGGGACTAGACGGCCCGGCATCCTGGCCTGACGGTTCTCGTCCGGACCGTGGGTCCGGTAGCTCACGACTCTGGTGGCACGGGAGTCCCTCTATGCACCCTTCCTGGACCCACGAGGACACCAGCGTGCATGCACGGGGAAGAGACCGGTCTCCCGAGGAGAGGCGCGCTCGGCATTTAAACAGCGGCGGTGATGAGGCTCCATTCGGTTCAGGTGTGGCCCATCACACGTCGCCAGCCCTAGCTATTTCAGCGCCCCTCCTCTCTCACGCACCCACTCCCGTCGGGAGCCTGGCAAAGGGCGGCGATTAAGGGACGGGGTGATGCTGATAATTAGGGGGAGGCAGCCGACTCGTCACAATATGTTATTTCCCAAAACATCTTTCTTGGAAACATCTTGCACTTCTTTGATAAAAGAGGAAAAACCAGTTTGCATGTCATTCAAACTGCCTATCTGGAAACACTTCATATGAAAACCAATATTAAGAACTGTTGAAAGACATCATTATGTACAGTAACACCCTGCTCACATAAAAACAGTAAAAATAAAATCAGTAAAAATAACATTTAGAAAGACCTCGAAAGATTGGCTCAGTAGTTGGGTTATTAATAAAAGAGACAGATTTTTGTTTCGAGTAAATATATGGACTTTTTTTAATCTAACTCAATATGGCATAATAAATCAATAACGAGACATCATGTGTTAGTGTTTTTAACCACAGGATATTGTCACGGAGTGCCTAAAATCCCTTTAATCATGATAAAATCACTGTAACACATTGCCTCAAGTCACTTATTGCATAATACGGTCCCACATTATGCTAGGTGTCTTTAACTGTATTTACTTACGGCAGAAAAATTGTTACTTGTTAGGTAAAATGTACTTAATGTACACATTTATGTATAATTGTTTTCATGTTTTATTGCAAAACATTTTTGCTGTCATTGAGGGGGGATAAGGTTAAGATTTGGGACAGGTTTTGTGGTATGAGGGTGGGTTAAGGAGTAGAGGTAGGGTCAACGGTATAATTACAGATGTAACTACAGATATTAATTACAGATGGGTAAAAAAAACATGTACATTACCGATCAAAAGTTTTGAATAATTACGTTTTTTTTACAGATTTGCTGCTAAAGTATGTTGAAAACAGCCTGTTGTTGCTTAATATTATTTAATATATATTAAAAACATCTATTCAACAAAGCATCCTGAATTATTATGAATCCTTAATTATTATTATAAATCCATAATTGTTGAGCACCAAATCAGCATATTAAAATGATTTGTGAAAAATCATGTGACACTCAAGACTGGAGTAATAATGCTGAAAATTCACAGGAATAAATTACATTTTGAAATATATTTATTAGATTTCTAAATATTTATTACAGTTGTGACAATTTTTTATTGTAAAAATAATTTAATAATAGTGTTTTTACTGTATTTTTTATCAAATAAATGCTGCCTTGGTGAGCAAAAGTGACTTTTTTTTAAAAAACAATAAAAAAATATGAATCATTCCAAACATTTGACTTAATATAATGCATTATAAATAAATGCATTGTATCAAATGATTCATTTTAAATGTTAGTTAAACATACTTAATATGAAGTGTCCCCTTATGTAGTTAATTAGCTTTGTTTTATGCTGTTTATGTGGTTGATGGACATCTCAGATTTAAAACAGCTGTGTGTTTATCAGCATTTTACAATGGCTTTAAATGCAGCTCATACAAGCAGAATTAAGGGTATGTTTACATGACAACAATGTACTAAAAACTGAAAGTTTTTCCTTTGCATTTTTGAATAGTTTCGTGTACAGACGACAACATTGTCAAAATGATCCCTGTTCACACAGATCCATGAAAACAATTAAAAATGCTGTATTAATCATGTCAGGCCAGTAGTTGGCAATGTCACTTTGTAAAGAAACACTATGTGCCTGGGCATATAGACTGATCATGTAATACGCATGAGCATGACGTCAACGTTTTAAGAAATTTGTAGTTTACACAGAGATAATAATGGTATCATTTTCAAAAACTTGCATTCTGAAACCTGTATTTTCAGAAGTTTGTGTTTGCAGGTCTCCAAAACACAGCTTTCGTGTAAATGAACAGAATGAAGTTTTCTGTTAATAGGCTAGTTGAAAATAACGCTGAGAAAAACCCCTCCTTAGACTCAGAAATTAGTTTTATATGGAACTTTTTCACATGCAGATTGTGATGATGATTTTCCACAATTATTATAAAAAAGGGTCCGTTGGAAGGTGGTTATGATCTGATAGCAAACTCCAACATGGCAAATCCATATTTTCTCTGTACTACCTCAGATTGATTGTGTTTGAAGGTTCGGACCTGGTTTAAGATATTTTGGCCTTCAGGATTTAAAGGGTAACCATGCTTTGATCATGTAGAGATGACTTGAGTGCCCACAGGTGTAACCGTGAGTGCTTCAGTCTATTAAAGTGCTCACACCTCACAACTTTTACCTCTCTCTCCATCTCATTCTTTTCAACCCCTTCCATTTCCCCTTTTCTGGCCTTCCCTAGGCGTCCTATTACCTCAGAATAAAACCATGAGGTGTCAACACAGGGAAAGCTCAAATCTGTTTTAAAGCACTAACCTGCGTGAGTAGAGGATTGTGAGAGTAATACTAGCTTTAACTCTTTTTTTCTCAGTCACTGTATCACTCCCTGGCATCACCTCCCATTCCCAACACTTATCTTTACTTAATAATGCGATCATCTTAAAATATATATTAAAAAAAAAAAAGATAATACAATATTAAAGGGTTAGTTCACCCAAAAATGAAAATTCTGTCATTAATTACTCACTCTCATGTCATTCCAAACCTGTAAGACCTCCGTTCATCTTCGGAACACAAATTAAGATATTTTTAATGGAATTTGAGAGCTGTCTGACCCTGCATAGACAGCAACGCAACTGAAATGTTCCCAAGTAGAAACGTAGCAAGGAGATCGGTAAAATAATCCATGTGACATCAGGGGTTCAACC
>NW_015554147.1:698803-701312 GCF_001515605.1 Sinocyclocheilus anshuiensis
AAATAACGACTTTATTCAACAATTCGTCTCCTCCGCATCACCCTGTGGCGCCATTTTGGAGAATATCAGATGGACGTAAACAACGTATGCTGTTACATCAAATTACGGTTGAACCCCTGATGTCACATGGATTATTTTACCGATCTCCTTGCTACATTTCTGGATTTGGGAACATTTCAGTTGTATTGCCGTCTATGCAGGGTCAGACAGCTCTCAGATTTCATCAAAAATATCTTAATTTGTGTTCCGAAGATGAACGAAGGTCTTACAGGTTTGAAACGACATGAGGGTGAGTAATTAATGACAGAATTTAAATTTTTTGGGTGAACTATCCCTTTAATAAAATGAAAAGTCACTTAAAGAGAGAACACTTTCATATGTTTGTAACACAGTTAAGTTACTGTTACGGTTCTATAGAGCAGCCATTGAATCTGTCATATGCTACGGTATCACAATATGGTTTGGTAACCCGTCAGTTAAATTTAGGTCACAACATCAAACGGGGTTAGAAGAGCTGGAACAATAATTGGCATGTTGCCCCCATTTTCTCTTCAGGAGATATTTGAGAGGACTCTACAGAAGCAGAGCCTTAAAAATCATTGTTGATTCAATCCATGTTCTTTATAAAGAGTATGAGCTGACGCCCTCGGGCAGGAGGTATAAGGTTGAACAGGTATATTTTTTCTCTAGTTCCACTATCAATTGAATTATTGAACAATAAGAAATGACAGGTGTGTAATGTGTAGGATATTGTCTAATTATATTGTGTAAATGTAATTGGAAAAGAGTGACCAACAATTTATTATTTTGTTTTCCAGAAAGAAATCTAAGTAAATAATGCCAGTTTCTTTTCATTTTGAGTAAACTATACCTTTAAGAGTTCAGCATTTACTTAAAGGGATAGTTCACCTAAAAATTTAAATGTGATGTTTATCTGCTTACCCCCGGGGCATCCAAGATGTAGGTGACTTTGTTTCTTCAGTAGAACACAAATGATGATTTTTAACTCCAGCCGTTGCAGTCTATCAGTCGTATAATACATGGCAATGGTAACAAAATCTATGAGAGTAAAAAAAACATGCACAGACAAATCCAAATTAAACCCTGCGGCTCGTGACGACACATTGATGTCCTAAGACACGAAACGATAGGTTTGTGCCAGAAACCGAACAGTATTTATATCATATTTTACCTTTAATACACCACTATGTCCAACTGCTTTGAGCGTGCGCACGGCATCCGGTGCGTGAGGAGCGTACGCGCTCAGGCATAGTTTACGTTAATGGGTGTGTTGATATCCAGCCGAAGTTTTATATGGAACTTTTTCACATGCAGATTGTGATGATGATTTTCCACAATTATTATAAAAAAGGGTCCGTTGGAAGGTGGTTATGATCTGATAGCAAACTCCAACATGGCAAATCCATATTTTCTCTGTACTACCTCAGATTGATTGTGTTTGAGCGTACGCGCTCAGGCATAGTTTACGTTAATGGGTGTGTTGATATCCAGCCGAAGAGCAATCAACCATAACTTCAGGCGAGCAGGCTCAGAAGTTGGGAATACGTGGAAAGTCACCACTCCCGAATGAGTTAGCGCGAGAGAACGTGATCTTTTAGTTTTAAGTCGGTTTGAACAATCCGGATGTCTTTTAATTTTTTTTTTTTTGCTTTTTTTTTTTTTTGCTTTGGCATTTGTCTTGCTTCAGATTGAAAATATGTATAGAAAAAAATTATCACATTCACTGCTGACATGGTGAAACAGACTAAGAGAGTACCATCAGAGTGGAATTATAGTGAAAGGTCATAAAATGACTTTCATTGTTCATTAGGCAAGAGACTATAGAGCAATATTTTAGACTATAGCAAGAAAGAGCTTGATTATTTTATTTTATTTTATTTTTCAGATCATAGATGCTTTGCAAACAAATACTAATGTGATCTTTAGGACAGAGTGTTTTTGCTGTCATTTTGCAAATGATACATTTGTTCAGATGATGTAGTGAATCGACATTAGTTGCTTTAGCAATAATGTGCCGCATCAGCATGATGCCAAAACCCTTTCTCCTACAATAACTGAGAGTGACTGTCAGTGTGGAACTCTGCTCATGTATATTCATGACATCTTGCCACAATACTGAACTTATGGTGAATGTGTGAGAACATAAGAGATCAATGTTGGGGGTAACACATTAAAAGTAATCATTGGTGACAACCAAGTGATGTAATGCTACATTTCTCCAAATATGTTCTGATGAAGAAACCACATCGTTGATGGCTTGGAAGGTAAGTAAAGTTTGTTTACATTTTATTTTGATAGTCCACTTTAGACATTCTACTAACTGTAATAACTTTGCAAATACATGTCAGCTAACTCCAACTATAGTAATAGTAGACTGTTAGGTTAGGCTTAGTAGAATACTTAAGAGTTGCCTAAAGTGGACTATCAAAATGTGTTACCTAAATTTTCAGTAAATTATATATATATATATATATATATATATAGTGTT
>NW_015554147.1:701638-710144 GCF_001515605.1 Sinocyclocheilus anshuiensis
GCAAAAGTAACGTAACGCATTACTTTCCATAAAAAGTAACTAAGTAACGTAATTATTTACTTTTTTATGGAGTAACGCAATATTTTAATGCATTACTTTTAAAAGTAACTTTCCCCAACACTGTATATATACATATATATATTTAGTGAACTATAACTTTAAGACAAAAAACAAGAGTAAATCAATAGTGTCTAAGATGTGGTCTCATACTGCTCATTTGATCGAATGTTTTATTTTGAATAAACCAATTTAATTTCGCGGCTGACTGTGTGGAGCATTGGCTGGGTGTGATTAAGTGGGTTTCGAGCTTGTTCGATACGTGCAGCCCACAGCTTAACCCAACACACAGAACAGCGATCTCATCAACGGTCTCATTTGGGCATGCTTGCACAAAATCGCTGTCACAGGCTGCTGTTTGTAGAAAAATAATAATTGAGATGTCCTGTTGAGCTTGTTCTCTGGCACGTTGGTGCTACTTTAGATGGTAAACAGCAGATTTTATTCTTGAATTGTGGCACTGAAATGGTTATGTAGGGTTTGGTGATTTTAAGGTGTGCGGAGAGTGGATGAGTGGCTTTGGTTTGTCAGCTCTCATTACAAATGAAAGCACATTCAGCTATTAAATAACATATGAGATCTAAAGCAGGAGATGTGGCTGTGAAGTCACGAAGAAACTGAGAAGAACAATGGGCCACTGAACCATTCATTGATCGACACTACAATGCAATTATTTGAATGTGTGGTGAGCGTTTTCCACCCCTGTCTATTGCTGTATTTCTAGTTAAAATAAACCTAAATGGCACGTCAAAACAAAACAAATTGTGTTTTGGCTTGCCAACACTTCACTGTTGGTCAGACAGAGCCTTACTGTCTAAAGGACTGCTTCCTGACTAGCAAAAAAATAAAACTAAAAAGTGGCAAACTAGACAATTTATTAATTGCTGATGATAATAATTGCTGATTATAATACGCAAATGCAAAACTAGAAGATTATTGCAAATAGGAATGAGAAATCAAACCACTTCTATCATAATGACACATCTAAAGACCCATTCACAGCAAAGTGTAATGAGGGTGAGGCGGAAGCTGAGGAAGAATCCATATGCGGATGTTTATTGAAGCAGTCCAACAAAACCAAACTCAGGGTCAGTAAAAACAGGCAATGAGGTCAAAAACACAGTAAGGCAGGCAAAAGGGGTAATCCAAAAGAGAAGTCAAAACAAACAGATAAACAGGTCATACATGTGGTAAGAAGTAGGTTCTCAGATATCTACCAATCTCCTGATTGAGTCTCTCGACTTGACCGTTTGACTGTGGGTGATAGCGTGACGTCAGACTCACATTGATGTCCAATTGTTGGCAGAAAGCTTTCCACACCTGAGAGGTGAATTGAGTCCCTCGATCCGAGACGATGTCTTCGGGTAAGCCATAAATTCGAAACACCTGGTGAAATAGAGCTTGAGCCGTTTCCATGGCTGTTGGCAGACCTTTGAGGGGAATGAGGCGTCAAGACTTAGAGAATCTGTCGATGATGACTAGAATTGTAGTGAAATCTTGGGATGGTGGGAGATCGGTAACAAAGTCGATTGACAGGTGAGACCATGGACGTTGCGGGATAGGTAGCGGCTGCAGAAGACCGGATGGCAGTTCCTTGGGGGTCTTAGATTGCGCGCAAGCTTTCACGTAATCAGTTACATCTCTGTTCATGGTTGGCCACCAGAAAGCGTTGTGGATTAACTTGATGGTGCGTGAGATACCTGGATGACAGAAGTATGAACCCATTGCATGACCCGTTGCTGTAGATCCTGGGGAACATATTGTTTGTTCGGGGGGCACATAGCGGGCTGAGGATTTTGCTGTGTGGCTCTTTGGATCTCCTCCATGATGTCCCAGTTTACAGGAGCGATAATTACAGAGGAAGGAAGAATGGGTTCAGGAGAATGATCTTGGAGAGGAGGATCATGACACCTGGAGAGGGCGTCTGCCTTGCAATTCTTACTTCCTGGGCGATAGGTGACAGTAAATTGAAACCTTGAAAAGAACAGTGACCATCTGGCCTGACGTGGGTTTAGTCTCTTGGTACTTTTCACATACTCAAGATTCTTGTGATCGGTGGAACGGGTGAACGGCTCCCTCTAACCAGTGTCTCCATTCCTCTATCGCAGCTTTCATGGACAGTAACTCCTTATTACCAACATCATATTATCGTGCTGTAGTTTCTGATGAAACGCTGGTAGAAGTTGGCAAAGCCTAGAAATCTTTGAAGTTCCTTGATTGTGGATGGTTGGGACCATTCCGTGACTGCCTGGATCTTGGAACAATCCTCACCCTTGCAGGCCAGTTCTGTCTGAAGCTCGAGGTTTAAACTCGGTTTGAAAACAGCCTTCAGAGAAACATCATTCCATCCACTTTGAGCGGCAAGCGTTCTAAATTCAATGGCGAAATCTGCAGCGGTACGGTTGCCTTGAGACATGTGTAACAATTGTGTGGAAATATCCTTGCCCCCCTCGGGATATTCAAACACATCTCTGAGTAGTTGTAGGGAATATTCAAAGGATGAATGAAACTGTGAATCTGTCTCCCAAACCGCTGCAGCCCAATCGATCGCTCTACCAGATAATAGTGACATCAGAAAAGTGCATTTACTTGCTTCAGATTGAAACTGATCTCTCTGGCTTTCAACATAAATGCGGGCTTGACGGATAAAACCACGACATTGTCCTGCAGAGCCATCAAACTTGTCTGGCAACGCCAGTCTTACCGTTGGTGGTGTGGCCGAAGGAAGCGATCGAATATAGTGGGTTAAATGATCGTTTGCCGATTGCAGTTTGTTGAGCTGCTCTTGATAGTTCTTTAGCAGTTCGCTCTGATAAGCGAATGCCGCTTGGAGCTGAGAAACTTCCGCTGGATTCATAGTAGGCGAAGTATTCTGTAACGAGGGTGAGGCGGAAGCCGAGGAAGAATCCATATGCGGATGTTTATTGAAGCAGTCCAACAAAACCAAACTCAGGGTCAGTAAAAACAGGCAATGAGGTCAAAAACACAGTAAGGCAGTCCAACCAGGCAAACAGGCAAAAGGGGTAATCCAAAAGAGAAGTCAAAACAAACAGATAAACAGGTCATACACGTGGTAAGAAGGCAGAGATACAAATACTTGGTAAGGCAGGATAAACTGGCAATACTTCGCAAAGTAGTCATGTGGTGGCCAGGTTAATATGGCCACTAAACAGGAAGTGGTTGCAGAGAAAGCAGAGGGAGTGCTAACAGTCAATACTCGGGCGAGGGCTCCCTCTGCTGGTTTGGTGTTACACAAAGATGATAACTATAACAATAATATAGCAATAACAATATAAAGGAACAATATCACTGGAATAACTTTCAGAACAATGTTGAACTATAAAAAAAGTTTACCAGCCAGGCAGAATATAGCCAACTGTAAAGAGCTTGAATATGTAAAGCTGCAGACGACAGACTGCAGTGCGTGCTTAGAATAAACAATGTTAGTAATGTCAGACACTATATAATATCATTATAGTTATCATTCTTGATGGGAACAGTCCTGAACTCAAAGCAAAGTTGTAGGTTACTCAACTGGTTTGGCATCCTAAGCACTGCACTAGAGAGATCAGTGAGCTCACTGTGATGACAGATGCCTATATGAAGGAAAGTAAGAAGAATAAACTGAGATCAAACAACAAAAATAAAGATCAATCTTAACTCCATTTGAGGGCTGGAGGATGAGACGAATGTTGGAAAGAGGAAAGAGGGATGATGAGAAAGGAGAAGTAAAGAAGTGAGAAGAGTATCAAGTAGGTTATTCCCTCATGGATACATTCAGCATTTATTAAACTCCCACATCTTCACTGGCCAGAGATCAAACATATGTGCACACTTCCTAGGCTACTTATCCACTTCACTTTCTCTTCATCCCTCTCATTAACCATCTATGGTTAGGGTTAACCATAGGGCTAACCCTAAGCCTAACCATCTATACTCGTTAGGAACTTCACTTCAGCAGAAAAAGAAAAGAAAAGACTGCTCTGTGAAGAACAGTGTGTCAGCAGCAGTGCTGATTCATCATAATCATCAGTGAATTCATCAGCAATCAGTCTGTCGTCTCTCTACAGGAACATCAGGCCTTTGTTCGCAGTGCATTAGCCACCCCATCACAATTAAATACATGCTTGACCATAAGATGGCAAATTAAAGATGTTTAAATGTAACCATTTTTTCTGTGAAACACTTGTAGCCCCACACTGTGAGACGGGCAGACATGGAGAGCGCCAAGTGCTGCTATTAAACAGAGACACAAGCACAGACACCTTTCAAAGTCTTCCATTAACTCCTTTGGAGATCATATATCTCAGGCTTTGCATTAACTTACAAATGTAGTGTGTGTGTGTGTGTGTGTGTGTGTGTGTGTATGGCCAAACCTGACAAGGTTTTTAAGTATACGAGGCTGGAATACATAGACCACCATCCCTGAACTAAAGGCCCAGTTTCAGGAGAATTGAAATTTTCATTCAGGGCAGCTTGAAGTGGGGTGTTTCAGATCTGACTTAGTCATGCTGGGATGTGATCTAGTGTGCAAGTGACTGAACAAAGAAGATATAAACCACTGAATTTGAAAATATGAGTGTAAGGTGGGTGTTGTTTGGCGGACTGGGTTAGTAACTGAAAATGTGTCGGTTTAAACTCTGCAAGGGTCAATCAATGACTATCACCTTTGTTCCCTTAAAGCAAACTACTTACCCCCTGTTTTGTCCAGAAGGACTGTCTCTGTAATAAGTGCACTTTGGACAAAACTGCTGAAAAGACCAGCTTAGACCAACATAAATGGCTGTGCTTCCAATGAAGTTGGTCAACCATCAGTTCTGGTTGGTTAAGCTAGTTAAGAAGCCTAGTGGGGGCTCCAGCACGGAAGCATCCCTTGTATTCAGGTATGCAGGTTTTTAAAACAAGGTTGCATTTGTCAGGAGAGATTCTTTTAAAGTTTGTCAGGAGGGACTGATTGACAAAAGTGGAGTTTCTCTGAGTCAAAGGAACATACTGACCTCCTACTAGGCATTTTGAAAAGGCCATTCTGTTTTAGTAGTCTCCAACTGTCCTTACAGGACTAAAGCAAAAAATGGCTGCCAGCAATCATGATGGTGCTTTTTTTATGAGGAAGTGACACCGCTGTGGTATAAACAGGATAGGGAACTGTTGCAGTATGTCTCCTCGCTCCCAGTTAATTTCATGGACACCTGTGGGGCCAGCTGGTGAGATGATTTGACTGAAGACTGCTGACAGACCAGCAGAAGGGCTGATGCTGATCCTGCGTCTTTTGCACAAGAAGTGCCAGGCTCACTATGCCATTGCTCCAGGACAGAGACAGATGAAGAGACAAACTGCTGGCAGGTCTAAGGCTCGCTCCTCTGCTGTCTCTCACAGTGGCACAAAGTGTCCCCTTGAGGGTGCTTTTACACTCTCAGATGAGTTTGATTACTTAGTCAAAACCCAAGTTTGATTCCGCTCCACTGCTGTTCTCTGTTCACACTGTACTTTGCAACATAGGCTCATTGTAAAAATGTGCCTCTACCCACATTTTTGCAAAAACCCTTGATGCATAATATCATGTTATGACCTCAAAACACTTTTGCCATAGTTTATGATTTGTAAACTAAAACATTTTTATGATTGCATCACATAACCATCTCCATGTGGCTTTTGATACGTTATTGCACTTGCAAGGTAAATGTCAGCCAGTGTGTTTTTTTCTTTTCTTATCTTTTTGGTTAACTATTGGTTAGGTTTAAGGTAGGGTTTAGTGTTACGTAATTTTCAAAAGTACATTAACCTTTTAGCGCCACTTACCAGACGTTTAATTTCGGAAAATGTGGACTCAATATTTACAACAACCAATGTATTAAAACGTTCACGTTTCAATGTAATAAAATATTCACGTTTGTCTGTTCCTACAAAAACAATTGAATGCGATTTCAGAACCACTTACTGGATATTCCACTTTAAAAGTGTCATGAAACATGCAAGAAGCAACGTAATATAATTTTGAACAAATGTTGCCACAAATATTGGTTGGTAATTTAAGTTTGAATAAGAGTATGATTGTGGCATTAATAGGAGCACCACATTGAGTATTGAGTAGAGTATCCCTCAAAATTTTCCTTTGAGGAGCAGTTTGCTTATATATATATATAAGCAAACTGCTCCTCAAAGGAAAATTTTGGGGACACTTATGAGAAATGCATGCAAAGGCGCAATTTTTTACATGATTAAAAATTTCAGATGGATCACATTCATATCTGTGAAGAACCTTACTGGAGTTCACATGAACTGCACCACCTTTTAAAACAGTTGAGTTTGCAATAACACTTTCACATGAAGAAATCAATCCCAACTCTAAAGAAAAAAGCTGTAATGTGGAAGCCCCCAGATCTGAACCTCAATCTCAGTTTAGTTTTCTAATGAAACACAGAGTCCCCGTTGCCTTGAATCCTCATATGTAGCTTGAAATAATAAACAACAAAGTAACATAATGAGTCTACAATAATTCCGACCTTGTGCTAGAGAAAAGGTCAGGTTCAATAATGAAGCACCTTTTACAATCAGCTTCTACAGTACAGAGAACAAAATGCCAACTTTATGCTGCAATGAAAGCACCCAGTTGCCACATCATTGCACAAGTTTCCTTTTAGAATATTCCATCCAGGACACATTTTTAGCAAAACATTTAAGGCAGCACTTCAGAGGCACTTCATCAAACCAAAAGTCTAGGTGTAATTTGTGGTTCATTTCCCACATCGGCATATAGCCGGAATGTTCTGCAGCACATTATCTGAGCAGAGAATCTGAAACCAGCAGACCGACATTTATGTGCAGCCCCTGTGCTCTTTATCATACCTTCTCCAGCTGTTAACGAGACCAGGTGATCACATTTAAATCAATAACGCAATTTGCTTTCCACGCCGTTATCCACCAACCTATTTCGCCTCATCCCCGGCGCTCTCTTACGGAGCTGTCAGCACTCTGATGGGTGGCGTCTGGGGGGGTTGACAGTATGTCTCTCCCACTGCGTGCAGATGGTAAGGTGTGTATGATCGGCTGTTCTGTGAGTCTGAGGGAAGCACACGGCAGAAACACAGTTGAGCAAGAGTTTACATGAGCATAATAATACAGATGGTGAATGAGGCAGGTTCTGCGTGCATTCTGACAACAAGAACACCATGTTTATAAGCGTACAGTGCCTCGCCTTGGGTGTTCTGCATGCGAATTGGGGACACCATGTCACAGCACCTGCTGTGTAAGTCGTTTCAATAAGCTATGGTTCACTTTTCATTTATTTATTTTTGTGGAAATGTCACAACTTGTTTTTCGAAGGAAAAGTCAGGAATGGAATGGAAGCTAAACTTTTAACAGATTTTCAAATCTTTATTAATTTACTTTGTGTGCAACCCATGGTAGGTATAGCTCACCCCAAAATGAAAATGATGTCAACATTTACTCACCTTCATGTTTTTCAAAAACCACATGGTTTCAAATGGAGATGCTGAGCAAAGGTTCGTGGCAGGTTCAATAATGACACTCAACGCCATTAGTTGTCACATGTTGTCTTGTAAATGATAAAGAAGAGCTATGATGGAAACCAAATTTTGGTCTGTTCTTCACACAAAGATGTACAGATTACGTATACATACTTTTATGATGCTTATACATCATATTTGGAGCTCGATAATGATCCACGCCCATTCACTTTCATTGTATGAAACAGAGCATCATAAACATTCTTTGCCCACAATCTTCTATTCGTGTTCTACAAAAGAAAATACATTATACAGGTTTTGACTGACATGAGAGTGAGTAAATGATGGCAGAACAATCATTTAAGGAACACTCCTTCATGGAGGCCTCATAACATTCAGCAGCAAGAAATTTTCATAGTCTCCTGAACACGCCATAAAAGCAAGAATCGGCAAATGAATTCAAGCGCAGACAGATCGTCATAGACCACATCATAAACCTTGAGCCTTTGACATTTATTATCCAAGACAATGTTGTCAATGAGCCACACCAGCTTCCCGACGCGGAGGTGTGAGGTGGGAATGAATGAGGTAAATGGCGCTTTCCCTCTCAGCATGTTAAAAATCATCTGGCGGAGATCAGAAGGCTTGATACGCAACAGGGCTCTTGTCACGAGAGCACCATAAAGAGATGCTCCACTTGTGTAATGTATGCTTCCTTTACAACCCTGTGCTCCACCTCTACGCTGTAGAGACACACTCCACTCGAGCAGATAGTTTAAAGGGGTCCTATTATGCTCTTTTACTAAGTCTTGATTTTGTTTTGGAGCTGTACTAGAACAGGCTCTCATACTAGGTTGTTCGAAAAAAAAAAACATTATTTTTAACATATTTTGCATTATTACAACACCTCTCTCCCCTGTCTGGCATGAACGGCTCGAATAGTTCCTGTATCAAATGAAGGCCCGCCTTCTGAAATACGAAAT
>NW_015554147.1:710187-716708 GCF_001515605.1 Sinocyclocheilus anshuiensis
ACACATTTCATTACCCCAAATACACCAAATAATGTTCTTTTGAGCAGCATCATATGACCCCTTTAAATAAAATATCTCCTTTTGAATTGGACTTTGAGCTTTGAAACTTTGCAGATCTTTTTTATGCTCAAACAGCAACATTACAGACTACCTAAAGTTGAAAAAGTGAAAAAGCATAATAGGACCCCTTTAATGAGAAATGAGGGTAGAATGCTAAGGCGTTGGTGCAAATATGAGGACATGAGGCACTGAAACATAGTGGGGATAGACTGTCTCTGTATGTAAGCACATGCAAGCATGGAGCGTTTGTGTGAGTTTACTGTCAGAAACTTGCTTGAGCATGTGCATTTTTCTTACTTTTTCTGGTACCTGTGCAGGTTGTGTGCTGACTAGTACTTATTAAACTTATCAACTAGGGATTTTAATATGGCAGTTCTGTTTGTTTACTTTTCACACTTGAAATTGTTAAGAACGGGTCATTTAATGGTTTAACAATGCTGGGTTCCATCTTGTTCTATAGGCCTGTTTCACACTGTTCATATTCTGAAACAGAGCATGGAGCGGAACGCAAAAATTGAAGTATACTTGAGCACTAAAATGAGCTGCATTCTAGTTAATTTTTTATGCCCTTCCCTTGCTAACTTCCCTCCATCTCTTGACTCGGATGTACGTCATTATGTTGATTATGTAACACAAATTAGACCTAGACTTTGGTTTGATGAAGCACGAGTGGGATAAATTAAACGCGATCTGCAGTGACGTCACCTGTTGCATTGTACTATATGGAGTGGGCGAGTGGCCTGAAGTGAACATATGAAGTGACTCGCTCCCTCTGTCAAAATTGAGGGGTTAAGGGTCTGTACATATAAACTTCCCTCATCCACTTCACAAAGTGGGGCGCACGTCTAAATGGCAGTGGGGATTCCCACGAGAGGAAGTGTGTGTCTATAAAAGAGTTTAATCTTTCATGTTACACTTGAATTGTCCTGAGTCCAAAATGCCCGAGTTCCGATACTCAAGTTAGAGTGCAAATTTACCTGAGTGCGTAATAAGTCTGATTATTATAATTGCACTTGGGTTGGAGCTAAACCATATAGGAACCCGCTCCAGAAGCAGGATTGGACAACACGTCACATGTACTAAGTCTAACTACAACAGAACAGAACAGAAGGAGTCTTTCCTGTTACTGTTTGACATTTTAACTTTCATTAAAATACAGTTTGTGAAAGTTACTAAGAAAAATCACATGAATATTTAATGGGCCAAGCACTGAATCAGTTTATGATTGGCTGTTTGACGCTAAACAACCATTATGCCTCCGGCAGTGTAGTTCAAGGTTAGCAAATAGGCAAGAATAAAAAATAATTATATGTATAAATTGACAATATTTGAACGTTTTCAAGGAACTTTTGGAAGCTGCTGGTCTGGGGCCTGGATTATGCCAAGCAGTGGCTTAGAAACTTTAACTAGACAAGTAAAAATGCGGGTTGTGACATTATACACAGGTGGTAAAGCTGACATCTGGTGCCTTCCATGGGCACCTGAAGAAGGTCAGCAAACCTATATGGTTAATCTATATAAGAATCTGGACCGTGGGGTCAAGGTTTCTCTGGTTAGCATGGGCCAGTCAGACCCTGCTGCTCGTACCATTTTGCAGACAAAAAGCATCATTCTCCATTGATGGCCATTGAAAAACAGTTGTGTATTATGACATTGCAAGTATATCATTACGATGGAGTAGATGTTTTATCAGTGACAGATTATTTACACACAGGCTTCTCCAGGTAATAGACGTCCTTAGCTTTGAGCCTCAGACAACAGCTGCTCGTCCTTGTTATCAGAACACTACACAACACCAAAGCAAGAACCGCATCACCCACACAGATAGACATGTTTGCCCTCAAGCTCACCTTAATTTGCCTGAATGAAATAAGACAGACGGTAAATGTAGAGCTGTCACCTGGCACAGCACATCACAGATTCCCCTGAGAGTTGAGCTCCGAGCAAAACACGCTTCACCTGCGGCTCGATATTCACTTACTTTTGACAGCCTACTCAAAAGTTTTTGCACAACTTCTTCAGTCAGTCTCTCTCCTTTTTTTAGTACCACTCATAACCTACTTAAGCTGTATTTCTGTTTTTTTTTTTCCCACCCTGTCATTTCTACCTATGTGTGAATGTGAACCCACGCCAGTTCTAGTATGCATGCTAAAGTGACGTATGAGCTTTACTAGTGTACCCATCAATCCTGCTCTCACCGTTCTCCACTGATACATGTTCGCAATGTTTCATCTGAAGTATTTAAGACCATCATTTCACCCTTCATTTAGCATTTGTGAGAAGAAAAAAAATATGATGAATCTAAGTCCAGTGTTGTTTTTTATATTTAACAATAATTTGCCTTTCTGAATTTAAATCTACTAGGTGACAACATTATTAGTATTAGTTACTGATATAATTTGTAAATGTAAAAATGTCTTTCCTCAGAAAATATGCCCTCCTGTCTGACTCCCTGTGCATGCTGCTATAGTTAGTTTAATGTTTTTCATGTGCCCATTCAAAAAGTATTTTCTCAAAATAAATGCCGTAAGGTTTGTTTATTAGTAGTAGTAGTAGTAGTACAGTATTAGTTGTTGTTGTAGTAGTAGTATTTTATGTTTAAAGGTGAAACAGAAAATGTTCCATAAATGTTTACTGTGGTCAAGATATATTCAAATGTACAGATAATGTTATATAAAAATCTAAATAAAAAATCCTACAAACTGTGCAGTTTGTCTGGGTTTGGTTCCTTAGTAAAAATGTGTATCTTAATGTTGGCTGACTGTTACTTTTTCCTAAGAATTCCTAAGAGCCCATAGATATTTTTTTCTGTCTTGTTTTATTGTGATAAAATTATTGAACTTGATTTTGTTGTGATCTCCACATAGCAAACGTTGTTTTCTTGAGATCTCGACTTGTTTTCTTGTTTCTCAAGGTAACAACGGGGATTTCTAAGTGCAGTATATACTGCTGCATCCAAAATAAGTGAGTTTGTTATTTTATTCAGGAACTAACTCAAAGTGAAAGCTCTATGTTCATCAGTGATAAATCACTTGCAAATCAGTGTCCAATAACTTTAGGCCTCTACTTTATCTTCATAGACACTGTAGTGACTCTGAACAGGACAGCCAACTCAAGAGACTGGCTCATCTGCATGGTTATAGAGTGATGTTTGACAGATTCTGATTACATGGAGTGATATTCAGGTTTTTGTTAAAAGCCCTGCCTTCTATTTGATCTCATTCAATTGGATATATTGGAAATATGTTAAAAATTCTGAAGTAAAGTGAGTTGCAACTTCTGGTTCATGCGGACTTTGTTTTTTAAAGTTTTGAAAAAAGAACAATAATGCATGGCCTCTCATGGCTTCCATTGTTTCTCATACTGTGTAATCAAACTGCCACCAAAATGCAACATTGTGAAATTTGTAAAACATTTTGTGCTTGCTGCAACATCACTGCAGCACTGCCAGCTACCGTCACACTGCGCTATTCTGGTATTAGTCAACCTTTTGTGTACCCTGAGGGAACTTCCAGCAGCTCTTCATACCAGCCACGGTTGTCTCGAGTTTCCCATAGATTCTATGAAATATATGATTCAGTGCTTCCAAACATTAGTAGTCTCCAAGTCAATCAACACCTGAGGCAAGGGCTCCTGCCAGAATGCCAGAAAATCCATCCTGCCCAGAGCTTTCTCTCAATATCCCACCTGAGGGAGGGATATCCTACCACTTTAAAGTCAGAGTCGATGCCGGGGAGATACATTACCATTTCTATCCCAATCCATTACACTGGTGGAACACCATCCGAAGAGACACCCTGAGAAAACAACTCATAAGCAGCAGAGGAAAAAGCAGTTGCTCTAGTCCTCAGGCAGTCACTGTCTCCACCATAAAATTAGAGGCAGATAGAAAATCCACTAGTTTCAGCTCCGACAAGGATGATTCAAGTGATTCGTATACTGGCAGACTGCAGACATATCCGTTGGCGCTGAGACAGGTTGGGTTTTGGCAGTATCACCTGAAACAATACCGCATTTAACGGCAAAACCACAATTTAATTAGTAAAGTCTTGGTTAGCTCCCGAATGTCTCCAGGAAACAGGAAATTACATTAGATACAGCCAATTAAAGCAAGCTGGACTGAGTGTAAACATTCTGAATATAGCAATTTCAAACTCTCTGACTTGATATTAAATCCAGTTACTGAGAGATGTAAGCTGGAGGCAAGAATTTATAGGAAACAAGGCCTTGGAGTATTTTGGCTCATACTGTACAATGAAAGCCAGAGGAATCATTTCAATCAGAAGGACTAATACATGCGGTTTCCTCTTTGCCATTCATCTATCGAGGCTAAGACCTCCAATTAATGAAGCTCAAGAGATTTGGAAAGGAGGAGGACCACTTGTAGAAAGACGAGGAGATTATCACTTGGACAGCACTGATTAAAACATAATCAAAGAGGAAGCTGGGTGAGCTTCCAGTCTTTCTGTCGCTTTCGCCTTTCTGGTGCTCATCATTTGGATGATGCTGAGAAGACTCTTGAGGATTCATATGCTGTGTAGTGTTGACAAGACAACTTTGCCATCATGTTAATCAAACCCATGAGGATGTGGCAGGTCTCTGACAGTTGGAGGTGCTCGACTCACCACTTTTAGCTTACTGCTGAGGTACTCTGAATTTGAAATGAGAGCGATGAAATAAAAGAGAGACTGCGAGAGAGGGGTAGGAATGTTTCTGTCAACTAAATTATTCACGTGCAATCTTCCGATACTTATTTAGGGCTTAATTAGCAGTGCTTGCTACTGCTTTAGTATGACTAATACTGTTTTTGAAACAGTTCACCCAGAAATTAATATTTTTTTTATAATTTCATAGCCTGCACTACTTTCCGCGATGAAACACAAAAGATTTTTCAGATTTTTCACAACGGTAAACCAATGACATCAAACCTGGGCAATGTATCCATGGAGCCATTTTTAATAGAAAACAAGCCCGAATGAAACCTTCAAGGTTAGAAATTTCAATAAAGTCCTTAGCATAATCATTAAACTTAACATTAATGATAATCTGGTTTTTAAAGGACAGGTGTGCATATACTTTTCTATGCAATCAGCCTAATGTGCAGTGAAAGATTTACACTGAACTTGAGACATATTTATATTATAGAGAGATTTGAATTTCAACTACAAAGCAATGCACCAATAACTATTTAAAACACCTTAGCAACCACTTAAAAAATCATGGTAGCAGGTTTTGCAATGACAAAAACCACTCAGCTTCACTCATAAAAATCCTCCCTGCTCAGTGTAGCCTATGTTAGAGAGAGCAGACACCCCGACAGATCTGAGCCAGACACACACTGCATCCAAAACCGAATACTTCTCTATATACTATATACTTTGTGAAAAACAGTTCACCAAATAGTATGTCCAAATTCACTGTTGTTAAAAAACAGTAGGCGAAAAGTACTCAGATGACCTACTACTTCCACCAGGATTCTGAACTGTGCATTCGATGGACACTTTACTATCCCATGAGGCCACGGGAGAGGATTTATGAATGGCAGTGAAGCAAAGCAAATAGCGCTGGTAGGTCACATGGTAATTAACATCATGGCGGATAAAGTACATCTGAATTTCATTCATACTACCCATATTCATACTATTGTCACAGTGTGCCTACTGTGAGGAGCGAGGAACGAGGAGAATGCAAGAGAATCATCATCAACTGTCTTTATTGACATATAGGAAACACACGTAGGACACGGGATCAACGTTCAATACCGGACACTCGACTGGAAACAACACAGGGCTTAAGTAATAAGGGAGCTAATGGGACACAACTGGGATCAATAGAACTAAACGGGGAACACCTGGAAACAAATTACATAATCAGGACAGGAACAGGAAGGAAACCAAATATGGGCATGAACTGAACATGGAGCACGAGGGGGAGGAAAACACAAGACACAGGACTGACATTACTCCCCCCTCACCGCAGGCGTGTCCACGCGCTACACAACATCCAATGGGGAGGTGGGGTGGGCGCTCTGGAGACATCTCAGGACTGGCTTACACTTGACGGCAGGCCTCCAGAGAGGTAGCCATTCTGGGACCCATGCTGGATCAGGAAGTTCAGGAGGCCATGGCGGAGTAGGGAGCTCAGGGGGACATGGCAGAGTAGGGAGCTCAGGGGGCCATGGTGGAGTAGGGAGCTCAGGGGAACATGGCAGAGCAGACAGTTCAGAAGGCCATGGCGGAGTAGGAAGTTGAGGAGGCCATGGAGGATCAGACCGTTCAGGATGCCATGGTGGAGCAGGGAGCTCGGGGAGCCTGGCCTCAGCACTCGGCCCGGCCTCCACGGATGGACCCCTTCGGTTTCAGAGGCCCTCCGTAGGCCTAACTCGGGAACTGTGGCCCTTGACTTGGGGACTGGAGCCCTCCTTGGGCTGGACGTGGGAACTGGAACCCTCTCTGGGCTAA